>NW_015170940.1:479398-494949 GCF_001447785.1 Gekko japonicus
AAAATTCTTCCCTTTTTTAAACAAAATCTTTCACTTTACTTTCTTCTATAGTTGTAAGTCGAGATATACTGAGATTTTTAAAAGCAGTTGTTTTTATCTTGGTCATTAGATAAGGAATTTCGGACAAAAGTGCACTATCTGATTCAGATGCAATGATTGCTGCAGCAATCGGCTTTAGAATCTTCGGGGAACTTTGCAGCTGAACCCAGAAGACATCCTGATCAAGAACAGTGTTTCTTACACTCCTGGGTACTTTAAGATCTTCAACTATTACTGTTTCTTGAAGAGCTTCTTTGTTTTTTAGAAAACTTTCAAAGGAGATCACTACACCAGCCCACTGAGTTTTACTACAGAGCTTCAGTGCCACTATTTTATTCTTCGCATTTTTTTCTACTTGCTTCTTCTTGAAAACTGCAGCTACAATATGAGTACCGTTTACATGTTTTATAACTTCTTTTGCTTGCTTTTATAACTTCATTTGAAGGGTGTCCAGTTTCCTAATATCATTAAGAAGCAAGTTTAGGCCATGAGATGCACATCCAGGCGTCTTTTGGGGCCGGAGCACCATTCCGGGAGCACAGGAGCTGGCAAAAAGGCGGAGGCAGCAAGCCCCGCCCCCAGCTCCCTGCTCTATGGCCTGTCACTGGTTTTCCGGGGCCCGTGCTGGAGAGCTGCAGCCCCAGGAAGGCCCGAGAAGGCCCATCGCCACCTTCCCAG
This sequence comes from Gekko japonicus, assembly GCF_001447785.1. Classification (NCBI taxonomy): domain Eukaryota; kingdom Metazoa; phylum Chordata; class Lepidosauria; order Squamata; family Gekkonidae; genus Gekko; species Gekko japonicus. The sequence goes on from NW_015170940.1 coordinate 480,116, forward strand.
GGCCCGTGCCGGAGCGCTGCAGCCCCGGGGATGCCCGAGGAGGCCCGTTACTTCTTTTCCGGGGCCCGCGCCAGAGCGTTGCGGCCCTGGGGAGGCCCGAGGAGGCCTGTCACTGCCTCCCGGAGCTCGTGCCGGAGCGCTGCGGCCCCGGGGAGGCCAGAGGAGGCCCGTTGCCGCCTCCCCGGGCCAGCGCCGAAGCACTGTGGCCCCGGGGAGGCCAGAGGAAGCCCATGCCAGAGCGCTGTGGCCCCGGGGAGGCCCAAGGAGGCCCATCGCTGCCTTCCCGGGGCCCGTGCCAGAGCACTGCAGATCCAGGGAGGCCCGTCATTGTGTTTCCGGGGCATGAGGAGACCTGTCGCTGCCTTCCCGGGGCCCACGCCGGAGCGCTGAGGCCCCAGGGAGGCCCGAAGTGGTCCGTCACTGCCTTCCTTGGGTCCGTGCCGGAGCGCTACAGCCCCGGGGAGGCACAAGGAGGTCCGTTGCAGTTTTTCCGGGGGCCGCGCCGGACCGCTGCGGCCCCAGGTAGGCACGAGGAGGCCTGTTGCTGTGTTTTCGGGGCCCGTGCTGGAGCACTACAGCCCCATGGAGGCCCGAGAAGGCCTGTCGCTGTGTTCCTGGGGCCCACACCGGAGTGCTGCGGCCTCATGGAGGCCCGAGGAGGCACATCGCACTTTCCAGGGGCCTGCGCCGGGGCGCTGCAGCCCCAGGAAGGCACAAGGAGACCCATCGCTGCGTTCCCGGGGCCTGCGTCAGAGTGCTGCAGCCCTATGGAGGTCTGAGGAGGCCTGTCGCGCATTCCCGGGGCCTGCTCTGGAGCGCTGTGGCCCCAGGGAGGCCGAAAGAGGCCCGTCTCCACCTCCCCGGGCCAGTGACAGGGCGCTGCGGCCCAGGGGAGAGTAGAAGAGGGCCCCCCGCCACCTCCCCAGGCCACTGCCGAAGCAGGGTAAGTGAGGGATCCGTGTGGGGGCTGGCGGAGCCTTGATTGGGGGAGTGGGGGGTGGGAGAGCCTCCTCTCCCCCATCTCTTTGCCCTCCTTCTTTCCCTCCTTCTCCTTCCTTTTCTTTTCCTCCTTTTCTTTATCTCTTTCCTGCAGTATGTCTGTTCCAGTGCTTTTGTAAAAACTGGTTGAGGTGTTGTTATAACAAAATGTATAATTCCTTCTCCATCCATCTGTAAGTAGTACAAGACACAGTCCTTCATTAATTTTTCCTTGCACAGATTCCATTACACGTTCATATTCCAACTCCAAAAGAGGCTTGCTCAAAGAATGTCTGCTGGGCAAATGGTATGATGGTCTTAGTAATTTTAAAGCTTTCTGCCAGTATGTATTTTCAGTTATTGAAAATGGTGTTCCAGAAGAATATATTGCTCTTGCAAGAGCTTGATCAATTTTTTTCCTGATCTTCAGGTGCCATCTTGCCTACAAATGAATTAATTGAATAATTTTTAGATGCAGCTGTCTTCAGTATCTGTTCACTTGAAGATGCTGCTGATGGGACAACACTTTGTGTTGCTGCTGATGTTACAGATGGAATAGAAAGAGGACTTCTTGAACAAGAACGTTGAGAAAAACTGTGCATTTTCATCATTGTGGTCATCTTCACTTAGACCCATGAAGGATTTTTTAATATCTACAGGACACTTGTTACATACAAGAATGTGTTTTGTCATCCTGGTAGCATTTGGAAATGCATATTTCATCTGACAATATTTGCAAATCACATTTTTCTTCTCAGAAGAACTTGTAATGTGAAAATGCCTCCATATGCTAGATGTTGGTCTCACCATTTTCCTGAGGGGAGTAGGAAGAAAGAAAAATAATTTAATGGTTAGTTTGCAAGAAGACACTAATCTATCGTTGTGGGTGGGTGGGTGGAGTAAAGAACCAGATTAGTAGTAATTATATTATTATTTACACAAAGGTTATAAAGTTAAGCTAATGTAGCTAAATGATTCGGTTTTCTGGAATCAGATAAATGAAAACTCTTACCTTTTTAATTAAGTATATACTTTCAGGTCCTTTTTGTTGCTCTGTATCTTCTTCCAATGCTTTGAGGCCTAGTGAAGCCTGAGTGCCAGTATACCCACCCACATGCAAAAACAAAATTGAAACCTTTTTCTTTACTTGTGGCAATAGCACCTCCTAAAGGAAGAAATGCATCTTGTTCTTGCATTGGAGAGTTCAATTTGTAACCTAGGACTTGCTTGTCCTCAGTGCACAGAAATTAGATTAATCTGGTACCATACATATTTTTTAGAAATGATTTGGAAAATATTTGAACACCTTGTCTTAAAATATTTTATTCATCATGTTAAAATAAAACGTTCCATAATCAATTTTTTTCTTTTCTTTTTTTTAATTTTCTCAATTTTTCGGGAAAAACCAAATAAGGCTTCAGGGGAAAAAACGGAAAAAAACCTGGTTTTCCCGGGTTTTTTCCGGGCCTTCACATCCTACCTTTCTCTTCAATGGGGACCCAAAGCAGCTTATGTCATTCTCCATTCCTCCATTTTATCCTCACAAAAACCCTGTGGGGAAGAGTAGGCTGAGAGAGAGTGACTGGCCCAAGGTCACCCAGCAAGCTTCCATAGAGAGGGGAACACAAACTTGGATCTCCCAGATCCTAGTCTAACTCTCTAGCCACTGCACCTCACTGGCTCTCAGTTTTCTCTCCTTCCATCCCCCTGGCAGCCTCTCTGTGGGAAAAGATTGGCCAAGTTCCTAAAGTTGTGTGAAAGCAAGTTGTTCAGGTGAGTTGTGTGGTGGCCACTGCTGGGCCTGCCCAAGTTGTGTAGAGGCTGCCACTAGAAGAAGAAGAAGAGAAGAAGAGACTGGATTTATACCCCGCCCTTCACTACCCAAAGGAGTCTCAGAGCGGCTTACAAACTCCTTTCCGTTCCCCACAACAGACACCCTGTGAGGTAGGTGGGGCTGAGAGAGTTCTGACAGAAACTGCTCTTTTTTAAGAACAGCTTTGCCAGAACTATGGCTTCCCCAAGGTCATCCAGCAGGTGCAAGTGGAGGAGTGGGGAATCAAGTTGTGTGGCATCAGGTTGTCTGGCATCAAGTTGTCTGATAGCCATAGCCACCGCCGCTCCTGGGTGAGTTGCACAAATGGTATGGTAGCAAGTTGGCCATGGTTGCTGCTTGGCCTGACCCCAAATGAGTACTCCCTTCAGGGCAGGAGGGAGGGGAAAGGGAAAGACTGGGAGACCAAAATGGCCCTGAAAGGGCCCTCCCACTGCCTTTTACTGACAGAAACAAAAGTTTGAAGGCTGGCAATACTGTTGTGGTTGCCTAGCAATCTCCACAATAGCCACTGAAATCTAAGAGGACATTCATTTCTTAAAGATACAAGCACTGCCTCTATTATTGTATTTTTATATTTCAGATTTTTCTACAAATCTGGTACTTTTCTCAGGTTTGTAGAAAGCTCATGGATCCAATCTCCAGACTTGTATACCCACAGATGGTGCCATTTTGAGAATTAAATACACTGGTAGTGGTTCCCAAGCCATTGGCCAAGGCACACATGTATGTCATGAGAGAGGCTAGAGTGTACCTTAAAAAATGAAGTCACCTTTATTCATTTTTATTTATTTAAAACATTTGTATGCCAACTTTCAACCCAACATGGCGTCCCTAAGGTGGCAAACAATCAAAACATTAAAATAGCATTTAAAATACATATAAATATATAAAACAATTACATAAACCATATAAAGATACAGACAGGGAGGAGGGACAATGAGACTTAGTGAAGAAATTAGGGTTGCCAGCTCCCAGGTCTGGGTGGGGGGTTCCCCCACTTCTGGGGGCTTTAATCCACCCCCTTCCAGCCGGCCAGTGGGGAAGCCCTGCCCCCAAGCCCCACCCAGCTACCCCTCTCCCTCCCAATTGAAAAGGCTTCAGCTGACGTGCAGGGACCACGTGGCCCACAAACCAGCTGGAGGACCCTTTCAATCTAGTAGGAGGGAGGGAAGGGGTGGTCATGGGCCACACACTGCATCCCCCACCCCGCTCACAAAAAGACCCTTTAAAGGGTGTTTTGGCAAGCTGAGCATGCAGCCTGCAATCACCCCTCTCCCTCCTGCTAGATTTGAAGGGCCTTCCAGTTGGTTGGTGGGCCACATGGTCCCTGTCCATCAGCTGAAGCCCTTTAAATTGGGCAGGAGGGGAGGGAGAGGGGTGGCCAGGTGGGTGGTTGCTCTTGGGGGCAGGGCTTGGGGGCATCCCTGTCCACCCCCAGAATGCCTCCCTGTTGGGTGATAGTGAGATATTGAAAAAATGGTATTTAGCAGAGATAAGATAGTCCAGCAGAGCCAGAGTAAAATAATTCAGACTGAGAGTCCATCTGTGATTAAAATATAAAATTTTTACTAAATTCTAGCATGGGAAGGGTAACTGGGATAAAAATAACAACAGAGCATAATCGGCTACATCCGCGGGGAGGGTGGGGTATAAATGAAATAAAAATAAAATAAAATAAATAAATTACTCTACAAAGACAAAACTAGAAGAGAGAGATTATGGCTACTCTTCTTGTTCTTCAGAACACCAAAACAAAGATGGGAAGAGAAGCCATAAAATGGTAATACACCTTGACACTTTAGTCCCAATCAAATCCCTAGATCAGGGAGAAAATTCCCGGGCTGTCTACAGCTAAAGAACATTGGTTACATGAAAAACATGTGACTTCCTGTGAGTAACATAAACAAACATTTAACCCCAGATATACTGAGTGTTTTCAACTTGTAATAACCAACACTCCCAAATGCCCCCACCAGAGCAACGAGGGGACCTGGAAACCCTAGAAGAAATGGCAATCAAAGTATAAAAAGCTTTACTCACTAGCAAAAGACAATGATCGAATGAGACTAGTCTATCTCTCTGGGGAGAGGGTTCCAGAGTTTGAGTACCACGACCAAGAAGTCCCTTTCTCAGGTTGCCACTTGTGTAGCCTCAGATGGTGGAGGCACCTGAAGCAGGGCCTCTTAAGTTGACTGGAGTGGTTGGGTAGGTTCACAGGGAAGTAGGTAGCCCTTAAGATACTTGGGTCCCAAGCCACATAGGGCTTTAAACGTCAATAATTTAATTTATTTAAAATATTTATTAGCTGACTTTCAACCTTGCAGAACTCAAGGCTGCTTACAATTGGGCCCAGAAGCAAATCAAGACTGAAGTGATATGATCCCTACAAACCACTCCAGTCAACCTTGTTTGATATCACTCTGTCCTTTCAATCAGGAAGGTCACATTCCACACTGATCATTCCCTCCCCCCCCTTACATTCAAGAGGAAAGAGATAAAGGTAGACCAAGGCTCTGCCCATCAGTGTGACTGACCAATATTAAGTGTATAAATTAAAAGTATTAGCAATGGCATCATCCCAGGAGAGGGAGTAAGGGTACACTGGAATTTCATGTTTAAGTCTACCCTGAAGCTTACAACTACGGGGAACTTTCAGAAACATCACCCAAAAAACAGTCTCTTCCCCGACTGACTGAGCAAAGGGGGAGGAGGGGCACCAAGTCATTAGTCATTGGTAGACATAACCTCAATTAATCAGTCTAACCCCCTTTCCCTTTTAATCCCACACTCATGGCCATCACTATGTTCTTGGGCAGTGAATTCCACAATTTATTTACTTGTCTGTGTTCTCCGCCTGGGAATGATAGTACCGAGTAAAGAACCTGACTAGCTGCACATTGGCTGGGGACGCAAAGAGGTCCACCAGTGGAGTTCCCAATATCTCTATTATGAGATGAAAGATCTTCCCATTCAGAGACCATTCGCTCTCCTGTAGCGATTGACGACTCAGCCAATCCGCCTGGATATTCACCTCTCCTTTCACATGTTTAGCCCTTATTGAAGATAAATTGGATTCTGCCCATTTCAGAAATTTCCTTGCTTCTCTGTGTAGAGCCAATGATTTGGAACCTCCCTGTTTGTTCAGGTATGCTTTTGCTGAGATGTTGTCTGTCCTGATGAGGATGTGCCTCCCCTGTATGAGGGGGGCAAAGTGTTGTAGTGCCAATCTGATGGCTCGTAGTTCTAGCAGGTTGATAGGTAGTTTGTGCTCCGCTGGTGACCACTTGCCTTGTGCTGTATGGTTCTGCAGAGTGGCTCCCCACCCTGATAGGCTGGCGTCTGTGAATATCTGGGTCCCATCTGGAATCCAGAACGTCTTGCCTTGAGTAAGATTGTTGACGTGGGTCCACCAACAGAGATTTATCTTCATCTGCAGGGTGTCATGCCTGCCCCGGACCCGGCGCCTGGGAGCTCTGAAACTGAGGACTCAGTGCCTTTAACACCATCGGAAGCACGGGAGTCTTTACCAAACCTACGTACTGAAAAGGATGAGCACCAGCCTCCAGAACAGCCTGCACCTGAAACCGATCAGGCGGTGCCTGGCCCCAGCAGCACGCCACCCAATTCTCCACTACCTGTCAACCAGCTGAGGGATCGGAGATGTCGGGACTTGGCAACCAGATGCAAAGAGGCACACTTGCGTAGTTGGAGATCAATAAGCCCAGAGTTCTAGCAGGATCAAGGACTTCGTGAGGAAGTGCTAATGAGGAACTAATGAGTTAACAACCCAGAGAGCTATTTGAATAGGTCGCTGACTGCTGGCTAATCATGCTGGCAAACACATCCCTTGAACCAGAAGCTCTGCACCTCTGACTCTGTTCCTGATATCCGGCTCCTGACTGATTTCCTGGCTCCTGACTCCAGTCCGCATTTTGACGACTCCCTGGCTCTTGATCCTTGGCTTTGCACCCTGATTTTGACGCTTGCTTATCTGGACTCTGACTATCAGTAAAGCTCTGACTACGGCCTGGCTTTATGTATTGGGACTGTTGGTCTGGTTATTTTGCTCTCTCTCTGGCTTGACTCTTGGGCTGGACTGTGAACTCCCCCTCTCTGCCTTGCCCCACTGGCCCTGTCGTGACACAGGGGAACCTTCAACAGAAGATCCATCCAAAGTGTAACATGATTTTGAAATAGTCTCAGGAACAGTTGGAGCTGTCTGGAATGCAACCTTCCCCATTGAAGCGTGTCGAAGGTCGCCACCATGAGGCCCATCATTTTGGTCAGTATGGAGAGAGAGGACATCCTTGCTGTGATGATTTGTGTTGCCAAAGAGTGAATCTTTCTTGCCTTGACTGTTGTAAGAAATAATTTTGTGGACCGAGTGTTTATGATTACTCCCAGGTGCTCCAGTCTTTGAGTGGGTCTCAAAGAACTTTTCTTTATATTGATCAGGAAGCCAAATTCTCTTAGGCATTGTATAGTCCTTTGAACGTCGTATTGAGCTTGTTCTCTTGTCCTGTATTGTATCAGCAGGTCGTCTAAAAAGGGATGAATGTGCACCCCTTGTTCTGGAAGAACCACTACTGGATGCATCATGATTTTGGTAAATACTCGGGGAGCTGAGGATAGCCCAAACTGGAGTGCTCTGAATTGAAAATGGTCTTCCTCCACATTGAACCGCATAAATCTCCTGTGAGCAGGAAATATTGGAACGTGCACGTATGCTTTGGTCAAGTCTATGGAGGTGAGAAATTCCCCCGGTTGTAGGGATTCTGCTATTAACCGGAGGATCTCCATCCAGAAATGCTTCGGTTCCACATATTTGTTGACAAACTTCAGGTCCAGGATAGCTCTCCAGTCGCCTGTCTTCTTTGGGACAGTAAAAAATACTGAGTAGTCTCCTGTCCCCAGTTCCTTTGCAGAAACTGCTTTTATTGCGGTGAGCGATGGCACAGGCAGTTAAACGCCTGCCCAGTAACATCCTCCGAGCAGCCACTATGGCTGTTCGAGTACCACCGCGGTCGAGGTGAGCTCTCAACCTTCGTCCCAGCTCCCGCCTACCCAGCGGTTTCGAAAGCAACCTAATTGCAAGTAGATAAATGGGTACCCACCCTTAGAGGGGTGGGAGGCACCCTGTATGGCTGGTTGGAAGACGGCAGCGGCGGCGGCGATGACGGCAGCGGCGGCGGCGATGACGGCGGCGGTGAACACCGACTTGGTGCGGACGGCACGGTGGCGTGGCGTTGCGGCGGCGGGCGGGGACGATCGAAGGAGCGCGATCAAGCGATCCCTGATGGCTGAGAGTGAATACACCGAAGCTGTCGTAAAGAAGAAGGAGCGTGCGCGGACGCCAAGCACCAGCCCAGCGGAGCCGGAAGGGACAGTTGCCGGGCCGGAAGCAGGCGGAGCCGCGCGCCTCAGGAGGAAAGAGCCACCACCGAACACCAGAAAAAGAACACCCGCCAGTCCAGAGACCCGACCGGAGCCGAGCCAAGCCGATAAAAGAAACAACAACGACAACCACCACCACCATAGGGGGGTGCCGGTAGGCTGTCCCATCCCCGTATACACTGTGGCCCTAGTTAGGGAAAATGGTGACTAGCACCACCAAACCTGTAAGCCGCTCAGAGACCCCTACCAAGGGATTTGAGCGGGATATTAAATTGAAGGTTAAAAAAATTAAAAAAAAATTGCTTGAATTTTTAGCAGGTGGTTTATTGCCAGTCTGGTTCTGTCTTTCTTTTGAGCATTTTTGTGAGTTGGAGACACAACAAATCAGTGAGGAGGGAGAGTCCGGAACTCGATTTTGTAGCCCTCTTTTACAATGTCTATCATCCACACATCTGCATGGGAGGCTGACAATGCTTGGTTGAAACTGTGAGACGCCCTCCCACTGGCGGGTCTCAATAGTCATGCTCTAGGGTTCTTAGGTTCTCTGTCCCCTTTGCCTTGACGGTTGAAGTTGGGTCTGGAGAATCGGTTGGTGAAACCTCCCCTATGAAAGGACTGCTTGTTGTTGTTCCATGGCAGTCTTCTGTCTTGACGGAATCTAGGTCGTGTGCGGTGTGTACGAAAGGAAGAAGATGAAGAAGAAGCTCCTTTGTCGCCCAGACGAACCATCTTGGGCATGGCCTTCTTCTTATCCTGAGTTTCTACAAGGATCTGCTCTAACGGTTCCCCAAAAAGCTTGTCACCCTGAAAAGGATAGGCAGAGACAATTGCCTTGGATTGATATTCCACAGGCCACACCCTAAGCCAAACCATTCTGCGGACAGCCGCTGTAGCAGCCAGGGCTTTTGAAGCGCAAACCATGGTGTCCAGGGTAGCATCGGCAGTGTAGGACACTGCCTTCAGGACTCTGTTAGCGCCCTCCAGGAGCCTGCGGTTGTTATTGGGTAGCAACTGGATGAGCTTCCTCATCCACACGATGGTTGCCCTGGACACGGTGGATGTTGCTGCAGACATTTTAATCGCCATAGCGATTGGCTTCGTGAGCCTTTATCAGGCCAAATTCTGCTCTTCTGTCAAAGTTGTTTTTCAGATTACTATAACCATCTTTGGATACCAAACCAGATGATTGTATTGCCGCCACGGGTGCGTCAACCACCGGTACCTGTAATATACTTGAAGCAGAAGATGAAATGGGGTACAGTTTCTTAACAGCTCCTGGCACAGGTCTATTAGCGAGTGGCCTTTCCCACTCTGCCTTCATTTTCCTGGTATAAAAATCAGGGAAAGGAAAAGCCATTTCTGAATAGTCAACTGGGGGGGGGGATTCATCTGTGATTTCATCCCCCTCCCTTTGGCCTTGTGCATCAGGTAGTTTCCCCCCCATAGGATGGGAGCCCTGAATACAGAGAGCTGGGAAGGTCTTTGAAAGTAGGTATGTAATATCTTCTCCCTTAAAGAATCTAAAGGATTGATCTTTAGGAGTTGGTTTCTTGTCTTCCTCTTCATTAGAAGAGAACTCCCCCTCCTCTTGGTCACTGGGAATATGAGACATATATTCCTCCTCCTCTTCCATTATATCAGTTGAGCAGCCCTCCTAGGGAAGCCTCTTCTGAGCAGCCTTAGTGGGCAATGGCTGTTTTCCCTTGTATCTCCTGGGGGAAAGAGGTGGTGATGGAGAGGGGGATATGGGATGTGTGTTCCATTCCCTGGAGTCCCTGGAAAGGGCAATCTCCTCCCTTATGGCTTGCCTGACATATGCCATTACTCTGGGGAAAATAGGGGTGGAACTGTTATTGGTAATGTTACCGGACGAGCGTCCAACATCGTCGTCTCCTTCACAAGCCTCATAGGACTGGTTCTGTCCTGCAGATAGGCTTTTATTGTGCCCACCACCATCGGGGCTTTGTGGCTGCGGGAACTGGCACTGCTGGCCATTCCTGTCTTTCTCCAAATGCCGGCTGGAAGATTTCAAAATGGCCACCGGAGCTAGCATGGGTTCTTTCTGCGTGCATGTTTTGGCGCGCTTCACCACATCGCCATCTCCTCACCTCTCTGCCGCTGCTGCAGTCCTTTTTCAGGCCATGCAGTCGATTTCCATGGGGTTGGTTCCCGATGCGTCGCTCTCCAGAGTGGAGAGGAATTCATCATTGTCCTCCCGATTTGCCATATGGCTGGAGGACTTGCTTCATGCCAATCAAAAAATGCACAGATAGAAGTTCCCCGGGCTTCAGCAGAAGGAGGAGAGGGGATAAGCGAGGAGAGGCAATTATTTTTTCTTTTCTTTTTTTGAAAGGAATAAACCAGAAGTTAGGTCAGGAAAGATAAGAAGATAGTGAGAGAGAGTAAGTACAAACAGAACAGTAGGAAGGATAAGGCAAAGCCTAGACCTAGCTGCCCTCCCTACTGAGGCAGGAAAAGAACTGAGCCTAGCGTGACTCCCACCACAGGAAACAGGAAGTTTGAATTAATCCTGCCTCCCTGAGTGATGGATGGGAATCACCCACAAGATGGCCTCCACCTCAGAGGGAGAAAGGCCTTCTATCTCTTACTCATAGAAGCCCGCCATTATCATTCTCCTAGGGCTAATTCTCCTTTCCCTCAGCAAACTGGGCCTGTGTTCAGGGAGGGGATAAGGAAGACATGTATGACAACAGCCACTGTGGCCCAGGAAACCAATCTGAGGTCATGATGATAGAAAAAGCATTAATGAGACCTAAGCAAACAGTGTTATCTGGAGTTCCAGCTGCAGCATAAGGTATAAATACGTAGTGCATACTCCAAACAAACCCTCAACTGCTTCTATGGCATGTGTGCACTCATCTATAAACACTGGGGGAAGAGAGAAACAAAGTGATATTTATACTACAGAGGGGGCACAAAGAGGGAGGGAGGCAAGGTGGGAGTTTCTGCGAAATGGGATTTTAAGGAGGCTGCTGCAGCAAGGGCAAGATACAAGCAGGAGGGTAAGGGAACACCCCACACATCCATATTCCTTTCAGATGGCAATGAAGAAGATACCTTTAGTTGGGTAATATATTTAAAAGATAGATGAAAGCTTTGGAGTGATACAACCCTTTTAGATAGTCTAATGCAGGGGTGTCGAACTCATTTATTATGAGGGCTGGATCTGACATAAATGAGACCTTGTTGAGCCATGTGTATTATAAAATGTAATGCCAGGTAGTGGAGATATAAACTTTATAAAGCACACAAACACAAAGGGTTTTTTTTTACTTAAAATAAAAACATGCTTAAAACATTAGCACTCTTGCAATATTTTATTTAACAGTGTCTGATAACTGACACCTCTTGCTCTGAATTATTACATCAAAATGTCTGTGCTGTTGCAATCTTGAACATGCTGTTCAGGTGTGTATCTGTAAGCTGCAAACCTACAATGACACAGCAGCAGCAGAACTGGAAGAAGAAACAGAAGACAGCCAGTTCCACTGTGGGCCTGATAGAAGCCCTCCGGGAGCCTAATCCAGCCCCTGGGGCCGCATGTTTGACACCCCTGATCTAATAGACAACAACAACAAAAAGCCAATATACATCCATTATTGCCTTTTTACCACCTAATAGTTTAGTATGATTCAGAGGCTTGCTTCCAGTATTGTAAATCTTAAGTTATTATTTACTGTTTATATAGCACCAGCCAGGGCTCCCAAGTACTTACCTTAATTCAGCGGGGGATGTATAGTTCTTCGCGGGACCATTCCCGTGGGGAAAACACAGGCGTTGCACTATTCCGTCACCCAGACGTGACGTAGGCACGTAGCCGGGCAACACTCTAGCAATGGGGCTGGAAACTCGATCGTACCATTGAGTTTCCAGTCCCATTACCAGAGCGTCGCCCAGCTATGTGCCCACGTCACGTCTGGGCGACGGAATAGTGCAGCGCCTGTGTTCCAAGCAAGAATCTTCCGGCGGGGAAGCATGTGTCCCCCGCCGGATCGTAGGTAGGTACTTGGGAACCCTAGCACCAGCATTGTAGACAACACTCCACAGAACAACCTAAATAATAAAAACAAGTCTGTGTCCTGAGGAGCATACAATCTAAGTGCTGACTGTAGGGAAGACCAAGGGGAAGAAAGGATAGTAGTGAGAGAATGGAAGCAGTAACAAAGCCAGATGAGAGAAGATCTTAAAACCTCCTCAAAGCATTAAATTAATGAACTTAAAGAACTCCTTAATTAACTCCAAGCAAAGTCCATGCAGCAGTTGGAGGTTTTGCAGTGGCCACGCCAGCACACTTCACAGCAAAAGGAGGCTCTTTAGGAATGGGTGGGGTCTCAGCATGAGGAGATGAGAATGATGCATCTTTAGCCAGCACAGGAAATCAACTAGTCAAGGCTGACTCAGAAGTCCAACTGCAGAGTACCCAATTGGGGGCAGCTGAGGAGATCCAGGAGCTGAATGAGAAGCTGATGGGCTTGGACGGTTAAGTTATGAAGCTGGTAGCTGAAAAGCATGAGTTTATCCAGGAGCCAATCAGACTTCTTTATCCCACACTAGCCTGATACCCGTGCTTTGCTACAGTATATAAGTTCTGTAAATCCAGTTGTAACACTGATGATGTGAAGTTTGAAATGCAACATTTGTTGTATGAATTCTAACGGAGAAGATTGTAGTGTAAGAAATGAAGTGAGACATACGTACTTCCCCCCCCCCACTACTGAAGGATCTCCCTCTAGACCACGTTGGTGGTTCTGCCCTCAGGTGCTAGGATCACCAGGCTGCTTGATGAGCTCACTCTGGAGCAGGCCACATAGAACTGTCCATTTAAGAAGCAGTCATCTCATCTGTTAAGTCAACTTCTGCCACCATCAGTAACTGATCTTGGGACTTGATAGTCATAACAAAGCAGACCGTGAGGGGAACTTTGCTGCACTCCTAAGTTGCCTCCTCCTTATAGTGTTGGTGTATCTGGCTCTACGTTTCCCAGGAGCTTTCTTGGGGGCAGTAAGAGGTGAGAGGTGTGAGGGGGAGTTGGTGTGAGGGAGCGGTGATGTGGTGGACATTTCTTCAGGTTCATGAGGATTGCTAAGGTGATGCTGATTCGGCAGCCTCCCCAATGACTTTCAATGCTCTGCCCCTGCTCCTGCACCTGACAGACCACCTATCAGGTGGAGGAGGGGTGAGTGTGAGTGTATCTAAAGCTATTGGAGAGGCTGGTCCAGCAGCATTGCTAAAGTGATCCTGCTGGGGCAGCCTCCCTGATGGATTAAAGTACCCTGGCCCTGCTCCTTCACCTGACAAACACCTGCATGTCTGGTGCTGGGTGTGTGTGTGTTTAAAGGCATTGGGGAGGCTGGGCCAGCAACAGTGCTAAGGTAATCCTACTAAGCAAGCCTCCCTGAAGGCTGTAAGCATCCCACCCCCTCTCCTACACCTGACAGGTAGCTGCCTGTCCAGGGTAGGAGGGGGAGGGGGAGGAGTATTAGAAGCCACTGTGGAGGTGGGGCTGCACCTGTTAGGTGTAGGAGGTGGGGGGAGTGTGTTGGAAGCCATTGGAGAGGCTGGGCCAGCATTATTATTGAACCTCACAGGTGCTTGTTGGCCACTCCCGATTTCCTCAACTGTCATTAGCTCTGTGCAGTCCCCTGTAACTGTAGGTTTTTTTCCCCTCAGAACTCTGAGCTCTGCAGCGGACCCATCAGAGAGTGGGGGGTGCAGGGAGAGAGCTGCAGGGGGAGCACATTTTCCTCTTTTTGACCCACTTAGGGGTTGAATTTCTAAAAATCCCTTCTTAGCGAGCACCTACGCCATGGTGGGAGCGCTCTCCCCGAATTTGGTGTCTCTAGGTCCAGCAGTTTGGCCTGGGCATTGATTTTACGGTGAGGGGACTTTCTTTTATATATATTTAGACTAGGAATAAGGCCCGTTGTGGAAATAAATACAATGAGATCTAGAAATAGGTTCTGGGAGAGTGCCAAGGCCTTGGGCACTCAGCGTCAATGTGCTGTGGTGACCTCAGCAGGGTATGACACAGAGTCCACCGTTTTCTCCAGAGGAACTGATCTCTGCTACTTGAAGAGCAGTTGTAATTTTCAGTGACCTCCAGCCCTTTCCTGGAGATTGGCAACAATTGTTACTCAGGAGGAAATGGCTGGTTTGGAGGATGGAGTCTATGGCATTGTACCTGTCTGAGGTCCCACCCTTCCTCAAACCTCACCGTCTCCAGGCTCGACCCCCCCAAATCTCCATGAACTTCCCAACCTGAAGTTGGCAACTCTATCTGGTTGGGAGGGTGGAGTCTATGGCACTGAACCTTTCTGAGGACCCACCCCTCCTCAAATCTCACCCTCTCCAGGTTCCATCCCTCAAATCTCCAGGAATTTCCCACCTGGAGTTGGCAACCCTATCTCCTTCCCAGCCAATCATCTTCTGCCTTTATTTCCCCCTCTTCGGCTTTCCATTCCCCCCCCACACACACACATACACCTGCAGCCTTTCCCATGCTCTGAAGCCCTGACTGCCAGAGTCCACCATTTTCCGTGCTCTGAAGCCCTGACTGCCACAGAGTCCACCATTTTCTCCAGGGGAACTGATCTCTGCCATCTGGAGA
>NW_015170940.1:495273-514226 GCF_001447785.1 Gekko japonicus
TCACTGCCTTTTTAGAGGGACGGTGAGACCCCTCTGGCCGAATCTCCCTATTTGGAGATGGAATCTCCCATCTTTGGGGGATCCCTGGAAAGTTGGGAACCCAAGGGTCTGGCCTTTCCTTGCCTCCTTGGGCTACCCCCTCCCTTTGTTATTGTACAGAGCGGGGGAGACTATGTGGTCAGAGCACAACACAGATTATTAGCCCAAATAAAATAATTATCTAACTATTTACACAGTTATGGGGTGCGCACGCTCACTGTAGGAGTGTATGAACCAACACAGCATAAACCCACAGGGGTTAAACGCCATCCTCTTTCCGTACACACCGGCCTCTGGCTCTCTGCTCTAGCCTCTCTCTCTCTGGCTCAAGAGAGCAGGGTTCCCCCACGTCTCTGCCTTGTGGCCTGAACAGCCTGGTCAGCACAGGCAGCAGGAGCCTTTCCTAACCTCCTGTAGGACAAAGACGGCCTCCTCCCTGGATGGGCTGCAGTCTATATTGATGCCTCCCCGTGCGTTGGGATAGTCTCTGTTTTCCCGCCCTTTTCTGCCTTGGGGCAGCTGGGAACTGTAGTCCAGCAGATGAGGAAGCCCCATTCAACCCAGTGAGTGATACCTCTCTGGAACTACAGCTCAGTTAAACCTTATGGCAAAACATTTTAAACAAACAACCACAGACAGCAGCCCAGCAGCCATCTTACAAACATAGGTAACTGCCATTTCGTTACACCTACCAACAGCCACTGAGGGAAAAGTTGTCCCACACAGGAGGCAAGCAAGAGAAGCGTCTTCGTCAAAGAGACAAAGCCATTTGCCAGGAATTCTGACAGGGCAGAGTGGAAGGGCGAGTGGGTGGGGAAGAGGAGCAGACCTAGCATCTGGCCAATGGCACGTGAATAGTCCTGAGTGGCAGCTGACGGGCCAATGGCTGAGGGAGTGCATGGAATCCTGCCACCCCATAGGAGGTAAGCCACCCCAACTCAGCCCGGCGGCATCCCCCCCCCCCCCCAAGCAGGGCCCATCGCCTCAGAAGACAGTGAGTCCCGATCAGCATCCAGCCACCGCAGCGTTCTTCCCGTCCGGCATCTTCCTGGATACTGAGGGGTGAGCGGCTCTCCCTCCTGCAGCATTCTGGGGCAGACCTCCTCTCATAACCTTAATAAATTCCCTGTCCTCTCTAAGGAGTTACCCTCAGAATACTGGTTACAGACAGGAGGGGAGGGGGGAATGGGGAGGAGATTAGGCCAAGGCCTACCTAAAGTTTGATAGTCTCCTCCCATCCAGCCCACAGAAAGTTAAACCCACACACAATATGGTTTTTCCCCACAGTTATTTTAGTATAGAATACCCCCAGAACAATGCTTTCTGTGTACTAGATTAGTGCCATCAAGCCACAGGATAACTATGTATGCTAGACTAGACCATAGTTATCTAGAACACTGTTGCCTTGACCATAACCCTTCTGGTTCATTCTGGATAAGTTGCAAGCAGTTGGAGAAGCATTGCTTGTAGCATATATTAGAGCAATTGCAAAAATCGAGGCTTTTGATCATCAAGGCAGAAAAACACTTTGAAATATAAGGTTGAAAAAACAAGTGGTATAACATGCAAATTGCACAACTTTTTAAACTCATAATCTTGTCTAATATCCAAGATTCAGCAGCATGGACAAATATAACACTCAATATCAAGTTCTATATTCAAAATTTGAGAAAAGAGATGGTGTAATGATTCCTTGTTTTAGAGTGTGTGTCTTTAAATGTTTGGTTTGAGTGCAGTGATAGCAGAGTAGAATGATTGAGGGAGACAAGTGTGCTGTGATTGGTGGATGACAGAGTGTGGGAGGAGTTGTGGGGAGTGAATGGATGTAAAAGCTGAATAGAAGCTGAATGATAAAAATAAGTCAGTTATGAAAGTCGGTTAGAGACAGCAGTTGGAGTTTTGAGAGTGAGTCAGAGTCAGTGAGAGTTGATCAGTTATTAAATCTGTCACTGAGTGCTGTGTGGAAACATAAAGTGTTCAGAATACATGCCTACTGAAAGAGAGATTCTTGTCAGAGAAGGATCTGTGTAGGATACCCTGCTAGTTTATTTTTCCAGCTTCTCTTCCCCATAACAGTTACAGTTAACCAGCAACTCATTTTTGTTCCAAAATTCAATAAATCATATTTTGTTTGAGTTTAACCCAGAATTCAGTTCAATCCTTCCTCAGGGCCACAGAGACCTCTGAAAAGCCCAAACCCTAAGTCACTTTACTAGCAACTAATGAAAGAAGATTTGGAATTTGTTTAAATTCCTGGTGGCAGCAGAAACTACTCTGTTTGTGAACACAAAGTATAATTTAAAGTGAAAACCAGTCCTCCGCAAATAAGAGGATGCCACAAAGTGGTGACTATTGGTGGGATCTAAACATCCTAAGGAAGAGAACATATATTAAGTGAAAAATTCTGGGAGAAAGAAAACTCTGAGAGAAACATGACAGAGTTTCTAGGATTAAAGAAAGAGGCTCTGATCTAAAAGTGTAAAGACTTAAATTTACCTCATGAAGGGAAAAGTGTAGAAGAGCTGAGAGTTATATTGATTCAAAGCACTGTGGAAGTTAGTAAAGCCACAATTGAGGGGACATATAACCCCAGTCCAGAATATTTACAGTATTTACAAGAGAAACTGAGGATTGATACAGAACTTAAAAGTAGTGAAATGGAAAAGTGGAAAGTTGAAACAGGATTTAGAGATAAAGAATTAAAATTAGAAGCAGAATGATTACAGTTAAAAATGCAGAAACTTAAAACTGAAGAAAATAGGGAGGGAAACCCTGATTTCAGATATGAGTTTCCAAAGGATTTCATGATGTATGTGACTGGAGAAGATCCACAAATCTTCTTGTCTGCTTTTGAAAAATCTGCTCAAAATTGGGGAATACCAGAAACACAATATAGGAAGTATTTACCCAGTTTAATTAGAGGGGAATTAGCTGAAATTAACAACACATTTCCCTCAGATAAGCTAGCTGTCTATGCTGAATATAAAGAGGCAGTATATGATAGATTCTGATTAAGTGCTGATTACTTCAGGAAAAAAATTAGAAGCCTGATTCCTCAGAAAGAGAAGTCTTTCAATGCATTCAATAACTGTCAGCTCGCTCAGGAACTCTCAGACACAATAAGTCCTTTAAGCAGGCTTTATGTAGAAAGTCAGGAAAGTTGCTTTCAAGTTAAAACTCTTTGCCAGAATTTCTACATAAAGCCTGCTTTGGACTTATTGCATCTGAGAGTTACTGAGCGAGCTGACAGATTGCCAGAACTCTCATCTTCATCTCCCACCTGAACTCCCCCCCCCCCCACAGGACGGAGACTGATGGGAGAGATGATGGCAGAGACAAGAACTTAGATTCCACACTGTTGCTTTTTGAAACCCCTGAGCATGGGGACAGTTCCACAGACTTTATTCCTAATGGAACTGGAGGGGCTGGGAGTGCGAAGTCCAGCGCTGAAGCGGCAGGGGCTACCCTCGGGTGGCCGGCCCCGTGGGCGAGGAGACAGACACTCTTCGACCCTCCAAACTTTGAAAGGGAGATGAGGCGCCTACAGAGCCTGGTAAGACAGCTGAATCACCAGTTACCCCAGGTGATCCTGGAGTTGATGCAACAGGAATGGGACGCAGTCCCCGAGGGCAGGCGTTCTCCAGCACATGGAAAAAATCCTGGCTGGGACAGACCCCCAGATATTCTGGATATGACGTTTGATTGGAACCCTGGGGCATTACAATGTGTGTGGATTATATTGGGACGCAGCTGTGAGGAGCTGCAGCACAATGGTATATGGCTCTATACCAGGCAGCAGCTCCTGAGCTACGAGACCTGGATGTGTTCCTGCAGTCCCTACGGTGGCAGTTCGAAGATCCCCTGGAGAGGGAGAAAGCCCAGAACCGCCTATGGGAGATGCGACAGGGCAATCACTCTGTCCAGGAGTATTCAGATGACTTCAAAGCCTGCTCAGCCAAGCTCAAAGACTGGCCGAAGGAAGTGCTGGTCGAGTTTTATCACACAGGGCTGAATGCTCTGGTTTTGGAGAAAGTACTGGAGCAAGGAAATCCCCTCACTCTGTCGGCTTGGATCCAGCTGGCTGCCGAGACGGAAGCCCGCCACAACTTAGTGAAGTTGTATAGCCAGGGATCTACAAGCCAAGGCTGTAAGGTAAAGCAGGTACCACGCAAGCAAGGAACTACGCAGCTGGATGGAGGGCTACTGCAACCGCGAGGGAGCAAGCGATGCATGTTGGAGGGCAACGGACGACGTGAGGAGGTCCTGCCGCAGCCATCAGCGGAAGATACATTGTCTCCGAGGGCCCTCTGAGCCTCCGGAGCTTCTTTGTCTGATCTCCCTGCTAAAGAGGGAAATGAGCCCAGGCAGCAGGGAAATAATCAGGGCCTACTGTGAAGAGCGCCAACTAGCAGGTCCCCGATCCTCGGATGCAAGAAGCAGTGAGAGATGGCACCTCTCTGTTTTTCCTTACAGTGACCATCCTTAATCCAGAAGGTGGCACGCAAGTGAGAGTTAGAGCTCTCCTAGATTTGGGATGCTCCCGAGACCTGTGGGGGTGTCGGAGCATTGGGAGAAATGTGCCTTTATTATTCACCCCACAGCGCAGTTTCCAATGGTGCTAGGGAGCCCCTGGCTAGCCACCCACGACCCTTACGACCCTTACGTGCAGTGGAGCCGAGGGGCCATGATTTTCTTGGATCCCCGCTGTAAGGCCCACCAATAGGACTCGGAGTGGGGTGCGGAGCTTCCCACGATCCCGGCCAGAGTTTGTTTGGCGAGGGAGGAACTGTTGTCGATCCCTGAGGAGTATCGTGACTTGGGGGAAGTATTTGGAGAGAGAGAAGCTGACGAACTTCCCCCTCATAGGAAAATGGATTGTGCTATTGAAATCCTAGAGGGGCAGACTTTACCCAAAGGAAAGATTTATGCTATGAACCCCGCTGAGTGGGAAGAACTGAGACGTCTTATTGATAAGAACTTGGAGAGAGGATTTATCCGCCCTGCCATGTCCCCCTTTGCTGCTCCTGTTTTGTTTCTGAAAAAGAAGGATGGGGGGCTGAGACTATGCACGGATTATAGAGGTTTGAACACTGTGTCTATGTCTAATGCTTACCCATTGCCCCTAATAAAATACTTGTTGGGTGAAGCTGCAAAGGGGAGGATTTTCACCAAGCTGGACTTACGGGATGCTTACTTCCGAGTACGCATCCATGAGGGAGATGAACACAAGACTGCTTTTAACACCCCTCTGGGACAGTTTGAGTACTTAGTCATGCCTTTTGGATTGGCTGGGACTCCAGGGGTGCTCATGATTAATGAAGTGTTACACAAGCACTTATTGAAAGGGGTTGTCTGCTATCTTGATGACGTGTTGATTTATTCGCAAGATATGGAATCACATGTGAAATTAGTAAGGCAAGTGTTGAAAGCTCTGTACGCTAACCAACTGTATGCTAAGCTGTCAAAATGTGAATTTCACAAAACGGAAATTGATTTTCTGGGCTATCGAGTCACTCAGCAGGGACTGAGAATGGACACAGCCAAGGTGAAAGATGTATTAAACTGGGAGCCCCCCAAAACAAGGAGGCAGCTCCAAAATTTCCTAGGATTTAGCAATTTTTACGGAAATTTCATCCCCCACTTTGCCCAGGTAACACTGCCCCTGACAGATCTGTTGAAAACAAAGGGGAAGGGGCCAGATGCAAAAAGGGGGGGTTGTACATTCAGTTGGACCCCAGAATGCCAAAAAGTGTTTGATCAACTCAAATCCTTTTTCACCTCTGAACCTCTATTATACCACCCCAATGAAAACAAAAAATATATTGTACAAGTCGATGCATCTGATGTCACCATGGGCGGAGCTATTTTGCAAAAGGGGGGAGATGGGAAACTGCATCCACTGGCATAGGTATTGCACAAGTTTTCGGGTGCTGAGCGCAACTGGTCCATGTGGGAGAAGGAGGTGTCAGCTATGAAGCTGGCGCTTAGCACCTGGAGGCATTGGTTAGAGGTGGCAAGGCAGCTGTTCGAGTTATGGACTGACCATAAGAATTTGGAGGCTCTTCGCACTCCCAGAAAACTGAGTGTGAAGCAAGTCCGATGGGCTGAATCCTTTTCCCGGTTTCAGTTCACTATTAAATATTAACCGGGGAGAAACAACTTTCTGGCTGACACTCTCTTTTTACTTCCTCAGCATGATAGCCAGAGAGAAGAAGTCACTGACACAGGGTTTTCCCTGGCGCAGTTGGGGGGGGGGTACAGAATAGAAGCCAAACCAAAAGGGGGGGTGGGTGCGACTGACAGCCCGCCCACCTGAGGTAAATTCTTCTACTGATGCAAAAACTCAGCCCCCTGACAGCCCACCTGATGTAAACCCTTCTGCTGATGTAAAAACTCATCCCCCTGACTGGTTGGAAAAGTTTAGAGATACATTTAATGTTCAAGATTTGGAAGTGGTGGCGAGAGAAGGTTTACAGCATCATGACAATGGAATTTGGTATAAAGGGGAAAAGGCTTATGTTCCCCACAGCTTGCATGGAGATATTCTCTCACAGAGTCACGATAGCAAGCTATCTGGTCACTTTGGGTTTTTTAAAAAACTGCACTTTGTTCACCGGCAGTTCTGGTGGCCAGGTATGAGGAAGGATGTTTCCACCTATGTATACTCTTGTCAAATATGTGTCATGAGCAAAAGAGGGGGGGGCAAGGTTCCCAGCAAACTGCAGCCTCTAGAAACACCTGAATGTCCCTGGTCTGTCATCTCTATGGAATTTATAACTGATTTACCTGTCAGTCAAGGGAAGATGGTCATTTGGGTGGTGGTGGACACGTTTTCTAAACAAGCACACTTTGTCCCCTGCAAAACCATCCCCACGGATAGCAATTGGCCACCATGTTCTTACAACACTTGATAAGGGCACATGGAATTCCAAAGAAGGTAATTAGCCACCAAGGCACACAATGTGTTGCCAAGTTCTGGACGGAGCTAATGACCCTCTTGGGAGTGGAACGGTGGGTCAGTAGTAGTTATATCACCCAGGAACTGATGGGCAAACGAAACGGACAAATCAAATACTGGAGCAGGTATTGAGGTGTTATTTAATTATCAACAAGACAACTGGGTGGCCTTGCTACCTTTTGCAGAATACTCGTATAATAACTCTTGGCATTCATCCATTGGGATGAGCCCTTTTATGGCTGTTCATGGTTATGAGGGGGGTCCCCTCCCTATGGTGGATTTGAGTGAACCTGTGGTGAATGATGCTCAATTATGGTGGTCTAACGTTACTCAGAATCTGTCTATGTTTTCACTAAGCATCTTAAGGGTTTGCAACCGCACAGAAAATTGGGCTGGAAGTATGTTGGCCCATTCAAGGTAGTGAGAGCAATTAATGTGGCTGTGGAACTAGATCTCCCTAAATCACTGCATTATCTCCATCCTGTGTTTCACTTTAGGCTACTGAAAAAAGACCTTGGAATGTCCCCTTGGAGGAACAAGCCGCCTGCTCCTCCTCCGCTTCTGAGAGGTGGGGAACTCCACCATGTGGTTAAGTTCATCCTGGATTCTCGTGTGCATCATGGCCGGTTGCAGTATTTGGTTCAGTGGCAAGACTTTGGGCCTGAGGAAAAGGAATGGGTGGTATCACATCATGTAAGGGCCCCTAATCTTTTTCGCAAGTTCCATCGGATATACCCCGATAAGCCTGGTGGTGGGTAGGTGGGTTGGCTTCTGGGGGGGCAGCATGTCATAATCGGACCCTTGCCTGAGTCCATGGATCATTGTACTTGTAATTATGGCTCTCTGATGTACATTGCTTTGCTGAAATCCATTATTGTTGTATCTGCGGTTTCCTCCCTGCTTGTAGTTCCCAGACCTCATGTAGTACCTGCCGGCAATGTATCTATTCTCAAGGTTCCTCCTCTGACATTCCTGAGGAGAGGAGTGATTGAAACATGTCTGTGTGAACTTAGATTAGCTGCGCTTTATAATACTGTGTAAGGGTGCCTCCTCCATAAGGTCAGAGAGAAACTTCGCATTTCTTATTTCTCATGGCCTTCGAGAAAGGCTCTACTGACAAACATTCTCACCATTTTAATTGTACTGTATTAACCTGCCTAATTACTATGTAAACGTGACGTATGAATGAAGGCTGGACCAAAGGTCTTGTAGTTCCCTACTTTGTATTAGTCGTCAGTTCTGGCAAAGAGTTTCAACTTGAAAGCAACTTTCCTGACTTTCTAAATAAAGCCTGCTTAAAGGACTTATTGTGTCTGAGAGTTACTGAGCGAGCTTACAATAACACAATCCTAGAACTGACTGCAGAAAATAAAGCTGAGGTTACAGTAGAAGTTGAAAATGAAAAGGAGGAATCTGAAATTTCTCTTCAGTTACCTGCAAATAAGCAAGCCTCATCTGACCTCAGTATTGCTAGCTCAGAAGAGAATAAGCTGTCACACAATACCTGTCTTTTGGAATCTGTTAGTGAAAAATTGGAACATGCGTCTTCTGCAGAGAATATTACTGGTACACGTGTAGATGAAAAAGTGACAACTGAAGCCAATAGAGTTGAAATTGAAAAATCCAAGGAAAATGTATCTAATCCTTCCAAAGAAAATCCTGAAAAGCTGCAGAATGAATCCATTTTACTGGGAGAAGATGTGGAAGCAAAGGAAAGTAGAGTTCAAAATACAGTATTTAATGAAGATTTAATTCTCTATCAAGTTGCTAAACCTCTTGCATCAAAAAGAAAAGCAGTTTTGCTGGTTCTGGAAGTACTACCAGAAGCACCACCCCCTGAGCTATGGCAGCTGACAGAGGTCAAACAGCTTGAGGAGCAAGGAGAAGACACTTTACATGAACTTAGTATTTTCTTAGGAAATGTTACTCACAGACTTGCCATTGACAAACGTTTCAGAGTTTTTGCAAAACCAGTTGATTTGCACAAGGTACCAGACTATGTGATAGTTATCAAGCAGCCAATGGATCTTTCAGCAATTTCTTCTAAAATTGATCTTCACCAGTATCTAACTGCAAAAGACTACCTGAAGAATATTGATCTGATCTATAGCAATGCATTGGAGTATAATCCAGACAGAGACCATGAAGATTGTCTCATCAGAACTTGAAAAGCACATCTTGTGAACCATTTTCCAGATAGAGGAAACAGTAAAAACAAACAACAACCTAGCACAGATGACCACAGCCCCACAGTCCAACATCCCAGAGAGGAAGATGACCACAGCCCCGCAGTCCAGCATCCCAGAGATGACCACAGCCCAGAGGAGGTATATCCCAGAGATGACATCAGCCTAAAAGAGGACTTCACTTAGAGGAGAACAACACCCCAGCAGAGTGGGACTGTGAGTTAAGGAACCCACAGACTTTAACAGCAACAGAGGAGAAGAAGAATAAACTAAATTGTTTCCAGACTAATCACTATAAGATCTTCCCTACGTCAGAAGAAGCTACACACAGCTCTTTGGAAAAAGAGATGTGTTCCGCTTAAGGACAAGGGGGGATTTGTAATGATTCCTTGTTTTAGAGTGTGTGTGTCTTTAAACGTTTGGTTGAAGTGCAGTGATAGCAGAGTAGAATGATTGAGGGGGACAAGTGTGCTGTGATTGATGGATGACAGAGTATGGGAGGAGTTGTTGGGAGTGAATGGGTGTGTGTAAAATAAGTCAGTTATGAAAGTCAGTTAGAGACAGCGGAGTTTTGAGAGTGAGTCAGAGTCAGTGAGAGTTATTCAGTTAGTAAATCTGGCAGTGAGTGATGACAGTGCTGTGTGGAAACATAAAGTGTTCAGAATATATGCCTATTGAAAGAGCATTAAATGCATCTACTGAAAGAGATTCTTGTCAGAGAAGGATCTTGTGATCAAAAGACTGTGTAGGATACCCTGCTTGTTTATTTTTCCAGTTTCTCTTCCCCATAACAGTTACAGTTAACCAGCAACTCATTTTTGTTCCAAAATTCAATAAAACATATTTTGTTTAACCCAGAATTCAGTTCAATCCTTCCTCAGGGCCACAGAGACCTCTGAAAAGCCCAGACTCTAGGTCACTTTACCAGCAGCTAATGAGGGAAGATTTGGAATTTGTTTAAATTCCTGGTGGCAGCAGAAACTACCCTGTTTGTGAACACAAAGTATAATTTAAAGTGAAAACCAGTCCTCCCCAAATAAGAGGACGCCACAGATGGCTTCTTTATATCAGCAGTTCTTGATCTTCAGCATCACCAAGACTGAGCACAAAGTAGCTGTGATCCATGTAGCTGAAGAAATCACTCAGGCATATCTATAGGGAAGAGATAGGTGACAGAGCTCTTGGGGCAAGAGATACACAGTTGTGTTATCATCTGCATACCAATGATGCTCAACTGCATCCTTAACCATGAACTCCCTGAGCAGCTGCATTTATAAGTACTACAACATGAGGAATACTGAATTTCAAGTTTCTTGGGAGTAATGTACAATCAACCATCATCACCAATTAGCTCAAATCTTGTAGGTAAGATTCAAACCATTGACTGACTGCTCTCATCACACCAGCAAGCTGCTGCAGCAATAATCCATCAACTGCATTAAAAACCATTGTAGGGTCCAGTGCAACCAAGATGGATACATTTTTTGTCATTGTATAGAATCTTCAGTAGATCTGTTATCACCGGTGGAAGTGCAGTCTCTGTGTCACTGGAAAGGCTAGGAAACAGACTAAAATTTTCTTGATATATCAAATCTTCAAAGATGACAAGAGAATTAACTAAAGGGGAATATTAATAGGTTTGATGTGTACAGGGGAGAGAAATCTTTCCCTTTCCTACT
The DNA here is from genome assembly GCF_001447785.1 of Gekko japonicus. NCBI lineage: Eukaryota > Metazoa > Chordata > Lepidosauria > Squamata > Gekkonidae > Gekko > Gekko japonicus. Next base: position 506,136 of record NW_015170940.1, read on the forward strand.
CAGTATGAAAGCAAGCATATCATACACTCAGAAATTAAAGCGCTGGATGCTACCATTCCATCTAAGCATGAAGGTTCCCTTGCACTGAAAGAAGGCTATACGTTTAGACAAGCAAAGTGGTTAGGATCCAACCCGGTCAGGGCAAAATTACATTGTTTTTCAATTTCAACAGTTTAACATTTAAATTTGCCCATTGATGGGATTGACATACTGTTGCAGGATTATGGGACCCAGAACTTTTAGTGGGGGGCCCAGTTCCCCTGAGTCTTTTTACTGGCTGGGTAGACACTGGCAAGGGGCTGAATCAAGTATAGAGCAAGAGAGATCATTGTTCTAAAACTAAACAAAACTATTTTATTCCAGTATAAGCTTCTTTAAGACAAAAACCACTTCATCAGTAATAAATCTTTAAGACAGAATACATAGTATTCGAATATTCAGCATAGAATATTCAACACAAACCCAATACATAAAGTAGTGTACTTGTATTGAACTCAGAACATTCTGGACTGGTCACCAAGGTCTCCCAAGGAGCTGTTTGATGGCCAGTTCAGAGGAAACAAATCTTTAAGAATTTATACCCTCTAGCCCCATAGGTTCAATCAAAATGGCTGACATAAGGCTAACACACTTTAACAGAAGAGTATCTCTAGTACGATTTCAGTCTGAACTCATATCATAGATAGGAAAGGATGTTATGTGACAAATAGAGAATTATAGATGTCATAGCATATCATATCATTTTGAGAAACTGAGAACCTTCAGAAAATAAACTAACTGTTCTGACTTTATTTTGCCAACATGGGAAGTACAGCACATAGCTGTGACCCCTTGTTCTAAGAACCTTATTGGTAGGTCATGTACTACAGACCTCCACTCGAAAAGAACATGGTGGAGACCCATGGGAGCTGGAGAAGGAAATGATAACCATAGAATAATATAAACTATTATTTTAAGCACACAAAGGCCAAGGGCACTAGGAACCAGTCAACCCTAGTTTACAAGAATGTCACATCAGCTATACTGAAAAGACCTATTAGCATTGATTCACGAAGGTTATTTAGACAGAAACTCAGACCCATATTAATAAATTCTGCCAAACATACCACCTTGGGTACATAAAGAGATGTGTTTTTATGACTGGGCACCCTGGTTGAGATGCTGGTATGTGGGGAAAAATAATTAAGACAATACTAGAGGCTCTGCTAGAATTGTCTAGAAGCAATGAAAGACTCATTTATTATATATTTATTTGAGTATGTTTCTGAAGAGTGTATACGATAATATAGAATGTGGGTTTGTGGCTCTGTGAATTCAAGAGAGACTTTCAGATTGTTCTGCTACTGTATTCTCTTTCTGTCCCTCTGTCTCTGGAAAGACACGTGTGTGTGTGTGTGTGTGTGTGTGTGTCTGCGTGTGTGGGAATGGGTAAAGTTAGCCAATTAAAGGTCTCCCTGTAGTGTATGTTTGACACAGGCCACTAACTAGTCCAGACTGCAGAACACCTGGTTGTAATAAATGATTCTCATTATGACCCCAGGCTGAGTACATTTAAACATTTGGAATACTTGGGAGAGGAGATAGGATACTGCCATGTTGGCATTAAAGTTGGAGCTCTAAGTGGAAAACACTTCCCATCTACTGCTGTACTAAAAGTGTTAATTCACTTCCAAATTGTACAGTGTCATCTGTATATGAGACAGATGCACAACATCAATGTACAATTGCAACAACAGTAACCAGAAAAAGACTGAACAATGGTATGGCTTTTTTCCCCATTGCAGATTATATGGGAGCTATGTTGTAGCACTCTGTAATCCAAGAAAGCTTTAAGACTTCATCCTAGACACTCAGCAGGACTTGTACTTGCCAAAGCAGAAAGTACAGACAGCCTCAACTAATGCTTTCACTTTTCCCATTCGTGATTACATCCAGTCCAGATGCATCTAAATCTAACCAAGTCTCCCCACAACCAGACTGGAGGCAAAATGGAGATGCTGCAGGGGCACATCATCATAATTACAAATGATAGCATGTGGATCTGTACTCAGTTTTCTCTCCTCAGTGTTGCAGTAGACTGCAGACTCTTATATACCTTATATATACCTTATACCTGAGCTTTTCCTTTGCAAAACAGATATATAATCCTTTCAGAAGAGCCAGGGCTAGCTTCCAAGATGATGGGGTCCTGCTCCCCACTTCGGCGGGGGCAGGGTACAAATTAAATGAAATAAATAAAATAAATTATTGCACCCGTGCATTAGCTAACTGTTGCCTTACATCCAGAGGCCCAAAAAAGTCTGCCTGAGGAAGCCAGTGATTTGAATTATCATTCTCCTCCTGCCTATCACCCTGTTAACAGAACGTATTGACATCTCTGCACTTGACATCCCAGCAGCTATGCCATAATGTACTTCCCACACAGAAAACTGCCTGCTGGGGTTTTCCATAACCTTATGTCTTGCTTCACAACCAATATTCCTTGCAGAAAGCAATAATGCCTTCATAACAGCTAAAACCCAGCCTTGACAGCCCCTCACATAATTACTTGCAAACAATGTCCCTTCCCCTTCCTTTCAAGGAAAATGGAAGAATTAGAGGTAAAAACAAGCCTGACAGAGATTTCAAAGCAAAAGAGACCCCCTCTTCACTTTTCTCCTGTGCAAAACCCCCTGGATCAGCCTGCACTAACCACTGAAAACGTGGAAAGCAAGTGCAAAAACCCCTGGATCAGCCTGCACTAACCACTGAATCACCTGACTCTCATCCTTCAAATCCACATATTTCAATAGACCTTCTCCTGAGCTACTGCAACTTCCCCCTTTCTTCATATCCTGCTGCCAGGTAACTCTCCCTATTCCTATCCACACAATTCCTTTATCAAGCCTGACTTTTCTTGGGTGTGTAGTTTACAACGTAAGCAACCCAGGCAGTGATTATGCAGAACCTAACAACTGTTGATGTTCAACTAACAAACAGTAGCACTACTTCTCAGTAGTACAGACCTTTTTCAGCATTAGACATCATTGTCCCAGCAGAGCTTGGAAGCCCTGTTTTCTACAGTTATCCAAACAGCTGAATGTTTTTGAGTCTTTTCCTTTCTGAAATGCAGACTTAGGAAACCATATCTAGACTCTACTCCCTTTGTTTCTTCTTCAGACCCTACTCTATATCCCTTATCCTGCCCTCCCCAAGTCATGCTGAATTGTGTGGGGATGATGGAACAGGAAGACATCAAAAGAATTGCATTTTACTAATTACTTCAAGAATCTCAGAATGGAGGTTTAATCTAAACAAGATTAGGTTGAGAAGTACTAACTGCTCAAGGCCACAAATGACTTTTATGATGACCCTGTATTTGCACTGTACAGCAAATTCCAGTGGTAATACCTAGACTTACATTCCACATTTCAAATAGACAAAACCAGGGGTCGTTTCATAGAAAAAGAGCTAGGGAAACTCATTAGCATAACTCATTAGCATATGCCACACCCCCTGACATCACCAGAAGTGTGTCATAAGGCCACACCCCCTGACATCACCGGAAGTGTGTCATAAGGCCACACACCCCGCCCCCAATGGTCCCGGCCGCCGCCGCCAGCCTTGCAGCTCCACTGCCGAGCCCCATGAGGGGCCCGGCGGTGGACCTGCAAGGCCGGCGGGAGTGCAAAGAAGCCCCACAAAGGTCCTCCCTGGCCCCAGGCAGGCAGGGGTGGGGAGAAGCAGGGAGGAAGCAACTTAGCCTCCCTCTTCTCCTGCCTCCTCCTGGCTGAATGAGGGCCGGAAGCGGGGCGGCCGGAAGCAGGGGGCGGGGCTTCATCATGTGCCCCGCTCCCCTGTACCTCACCCGGGGGAACTGCGATACCCCGCGATCCCCTCCGAAATGACCTCTGGACAAAACACATTTCAAGTAGACAGAGCCAGTTTGGTGTAGTGGTTAAGTGCGCGGACTCTAATCTGGGAGAACCAGGTTTGATTCCCCACTCCTCCACTTGCACCTGCTGGATGACCTTCGGCAAACCATAGTTCTGGCACAGCTGTTCTTGAAAAAGAGCAGTTTCTGTCAGAGTTCTCTCAGCCTCACCTACCTCACAGGATGTCTGTTGTGGGGAGAGGAAGGGAGAGGAGTTTGTAAGCTGCTCTGAGACTCCTTTGGGTAGTGAAGGGCGGGGTATAAATCCAATCTCCTCTTCCTCCTCTTCTTCTCATACTCTCTGAGGGCTGGTCTTCACATACAGCAGAGTGCTGAAGTGGTAGAATGGACTGTACGGCTTCAGACTGCTAGAGAGGGATTATATTTTCCAAAGTTCCTCTATATTAATAATTCCCAGTAAGTGGGAAAGTAGCACATCATGTGAAAGGTAAGCCTAGAATCTTTCTGCATGATATGCTTTTTTATATATTTGCAGGGAGTTTTTAGATGAGAGAGTACTGAAATATGGTCTGCAGTCTGAAGTGGTATGGTTCATTCTGCTACCTCTCAATTCGACTACCTCTTTTTCCTGTGCTATAAACCAGGCCTCAATAATTCTTACAAAAGTTCTGTAAAGTAAGCCAGCGTTATGACCCCATACTGTAAATGAGAAGCTGGAATTGGAATCTAGTGAACCAAGGATTTGTCAATTCACACTTATGTAGCCCAATGTAGCAGGGTAGGTCCCACTGAATTCATAGGTTTGCAGTCTTTACCACCTAAGTCCTCTTGCGAAAAACTGTACTTCAGCCTGATGTGAAGACACCCCCAAATCCTCTACATAGCAAAGAGAAGTTGAGAGATATTGACATGAGCCATTTCCTTAACATGTTTATATTTGGTTGCTTCCTCTATACTTATTTACTTCATTATCCTGCTTTTTTCCCCAGTGGAGACCCAAAGTGGCTTACACTGTTCTCTCCTCCATTCTACCCTCACAACAGCCCTGTGAGGTAAGTTAGGCTAAGTGTACACAACTCACTCAAGGTCACACAGCAAGCTTCCATGGCAGAATGGGGATTCAAACCTGGATGTCCTAGTTCCTATCCGATGCGCTAATCACTACATCTCATTTTGTCTTTTCTGCATAACATCTGGTGACAGGAGACTATTTCTCCCATTGCACATGCAAAGGAATCAAGGATACTCATCCTAAATGTCTCAGTATAGGCTTGGGAAGGAGATGACATATTTGAATTCAGCCTAGTATCTTTGGGTCCTAGCCAGCCCTTTAACATCAGGGACAGTTTTTTCCTCAAAACAAAAGGCTAAACTTTAGTGTAAATAAAGGCCAACCCTAGACCATACATTGCTGCAAACACCAATATGTCACAATAATTTTGCGTCACTTGTGGGCACTTTCCCCTTCAGTAGGTTGGTTATAGTACAAAGAGGCTTGGTTACGAAGTTGTACTAAAAGCCATGGTTTGGGAGAGGGGGAAGGTAGCTCTTTAAATATGGGGTCAAAGAAGGCTCTATTAGATCCTGTGTTCAATGAAGATAGACTGAGAGAAACAATGGCACTACAAACATCCTATCCATCCCTACACACAGTATCCTTTTTACTCTCACACCATAGCTGACCCTAGTCCAGCCTCCAGCTGAAGCCTTTATAGACACCCATTTATCTCCTAGAGTCAAAGGCTAAAGCAATACACTAGGCTGAACACTCTGAACTGGCAGTTTTCTGGCCCTGAGCTCTGGCTGTTCTTGTTAAGCAGAAGCCAAGGACCTAAGGGGCAGTTGGAAATGGCATGCACTGTGCCTGCTGGAAGCATCTGTTCCTTGGAGCAGACGGTGAGACAAAAATAATTCACCATTGCATCGTCTCCATTGGTCTGCCTAAGGTTCCTTGAAACCCTGTCTGCCACTAACCAAGGACGGCAGGAGCTAAAAAGGCAGGATGCCCAGGCTCACTTTCTGACTTCAGGGAGAAAGAAAATGGAGATTTAAGAATCACCCCCAACAGTTTAGTATGTCTATCTGCTACCGCTTATCTCTCAGATACTGAAGTACATTGCATTGCATACACACAGAGAAAGCAGGGGGAGGGGGGGGACTACAGTTATTGGAGGCTGTCAGAGTAAAAGGCTGAATTAAGGTCTCCCAATGTTTCTGTGTCTCAGTTCTAGCACATCACAAGTAGATGCATCTTTCACAGTAGTGCTAGGTGAGATTCCCACCTAGGGGAAGACAGGAGCTACTGCTCACAATCAATGCAAGATGGAACTGTACATGGTGGAGGGGAGCAGAGATATAAAAACAGATAATGGAGCATAAGGAGGGCACCAGTGCTCTATCAAGGTTTCCATCTACCAAACCCACAAAACAAATAAAATAATAGCACCTCAGTGCTCTTCCCCCCCTCAGTCAGTTGCAGCCTTGAGATGGTTTGGACACATTTGAAATAAAACCTCCAGCCCATGACTCTTTCCTTAACATTAGATGCTCCCCCCCCCCTCCCCGGTGTCTGCTTTTTATTGTGGGAACGTGTGCAAGGATGATGGGGGCAGGTGGAGAAAACCGGGCTTTAGCACCTATTTGTCTTCCTCTCCCAGAACTCCAGAACGACTGATGGTCTCAGCTATGAGGCATCTTTCTCAGGTCCCACCACCGCGGCTTCCACCCCATGCCAAAGTGGCAGAGGTGCCACGCACTCACCTGTATCTCTTCAGAGATCCTTGCTGGCAGCCAGCAAAGAGTTAATGCCGCCAACTGTGCCTGGCATCGCTCTCTCCCAAGTGTCCTGCCAAGACATCCGAAGGCAGATCATAATCCGTAGCTGTCTGGAGAGAGGCTAGGAGGGGGCAGGTAAGCGGGTGGGGAAAGAGGAAGGGCGGCCGGTAGGGGTGCAGTTGAGAGCCAATCTCAGGGCATGGTGGTACCCTAGACGCCAGCTTGGCACTGAACCAGTACAGAGAGGAAGGAGGACCGAGCAGCTCTCCGGAAGCTCCTGGAGCGGGAGAGCGTGGGGTGGTGGGGAACACCCCGTGTCCGCCCCGTTTGCTGGGCGGGGAGCAGGCAGCCGCGCGTGAGCCGCGATTAAGGCTTGCACATGGCGACCATCGTGCAGCTGCCGCCAAGTCAAACACCGTCTTGCTCGCTTCTGGCCAGGAGGGAAATGTTCAGGGAGCCAACCCCTGTCGCCTGCCCCGAAGGCTTGTCGGACACACTCCCCCCCCCCGTGCTGCCAATCCCTCTCTCGCTCCCTCCGGTCGCCTTTTCTCCTCTCCTCCCCCTCGCACGTGGTTGTTAACGAAATAAAAAAAATCCTGGCAGGAGGAGCCAGCCTTTAATTATTTATGTCGACAACAAACCCAAAACGGTAATTATACATTGCAGCTGCCGTGGCCCCGGGCAGGGCTAGACCCAAGGAGCATTCTCGGGAAAGGGGCACTCTCGGCGGCTGCCTGCTGGCAACGGGAGGCGAGGAGCAATCTCTGGCGCCTTCTCGGCACACACAGCAAGACACGGGCAAAGCCCGACACCTTTTCCTTTGCTGCGCGGCTGCGGCCCGTTTTGCACTGGGGCCGGCCGGGCTCAGAAGCTCCTCTCCAACTAGCAGACACCTCCGTCTCCCAGAAGAGGGGGAAGATCCTGGAGGGCTTCTTTTTGTTTATGAAGGGGCCAAGGAAGTCGTCTGTAAGGGGGAGAGGGGGTCGGGGGGACAGGAATGGTCGTGAGGTGGGAGGAGAGGAGAGGCGAGTGGTCGAAACGAACGAATGGACTGACTTGTTGCGTGCAGTATGTGAAGCTAACCTATGGAACTCATTGCCATGCTATGCTCAGGGGTGACGTTTCAGGCGTTTGCCGCGTGTGATTGCGGTTTCCGTATGCAGGATGGCAAGGGCAAACACCTAGATTCGACACCAGGCGCAAAGGTTTGGTTACAGGCAGCATTAAGCTGCAGTGAAGAAGCTGTTGTCCGAGTCGGATTTGCCAGAGGCAGGTTTTAGCCTCTGCCTTGGAACGCTGGACAGGGCTCAAAATCTCTGAAGAGAAAGAGACATGCCTTATGCAAAAATTCAGCTAAAGCTCTCGCCATTTGTCATACAGAGCAGGAGAACCTGGATAAATGAAGGGGGCAGATATGGCACCCTGACTAGACATTACACTAG
>NW_015170940.1:514411-571483 GCF_001447785.1 Gekko japonicus
AACCATTTCCTTTCACAACAGACCAGGGACTGCCTCAATGCCAGTTTACTGTATAACTGGACAGGACTTATATTTCTTCCATGAAAATATAATCCTTTTCCTTTTGGCCTGATTGGGAGCTCCAGCCTGCTACCCAGGCACTGGTTGCCAAAATCTCAAACCCCAGTTCTTGGTGTCTGTGTGAAAATATACTTCAGCTTTAGCTGACACTAGACTCTGAATTCTTGGATGGAATTCTTTCTCAGGTTATGTTTAACACAGCTAAGACCAGGAGTCTCTCCCTTTATTCAAAAGGTGAACCTGTCTGACAGACTTTTAGTCAGACTCTTCAGACATCTACTCCTGTAGCTAAACTCTTTCATTACTGGCCAGTAACTGTCACTGAACTCAAAACAAATTCACTCTTCCCTCAGCACACAGCTGATTTTATATTTCCCTCAGCTAGCATTGGCCAGTTAGAAAAAGGACCACCTGTCACTCAAGCTCAAGATTCTAGAGCAGAATTAACTATTTACCTCCCTTTTCTGATTTTGCTGCATTAGGAAAATAGCCTTTTAAATGTGGTCCGTCACAAATGCATTGATTTGTACTGCGTAATCTGCCTTGAATCTCAGTGAGAAAAAGGTCGACTATAAATCATGTAAATAAAAAGTATGTCATCTAAAACTTAGGAGACAGGATAACTCCTCTCAAAATGCAGGTGTCTTCCTACGCAAAAACAAAAACTGCCAATACACGTGCTCTCTTCCTTGTGACTCCCACCTTATGGAATAGCTTGCCAGAGGAGGTCAGGAAAGCTCCCAGTGTCCTGGCTTTCTGCAAACTATGCCAAACTGAATTATTCAAGAAGCTTTTCTGCATGGGTTATAGGTTATGCTGTACAAAACGGTTCACAAACTTACTTGGATAAATGATTAGGGACTATGGTCATTACTGCTATGTATAGCTTATTGTAAATAGGTTCCTGTTATGCAATTTTTGTACTGCTTAATGTGTCGTGTTAATATTTATGCTGTGCTTCAGTTCTTTCTGGTGGTTCCAGACTTCTAAAATCCTAATGCACTGGTTATTGGATATCCCATTGTGTTGATTGGGTTGACTTACTCTGTGTAATCTGCCTGGAGTCCCTGTGAAAAAGGCGGACTATAAATAAAGTAAATAAATATAAATGGTGACCCTGTACACTCAGAAAACCAATAGCAGAACTGTGTTTTTGTAAAGCAGAGTAAATTAATAGCCTGTAGTTAATTGGGATATTCATTGCAGTGCCACTCCATGCTATGCTTACTGTGGGCAGGTGTGAAAGCTGATGGCCTGTGTTATACACTGTAAAATGATTCCAAAATCGTATTTTTCATTCACAGAAGAGCACACATTAAGGAACAGATGTGAGAAATACTACAATAAACAGATGCACATGATAGGGATGATTCATGAACAGAGTACAGCAGAAATGCCCTATCCTATTTGTGGATCTGTTCTACATTATTCACAAGGTGTTGGTTTTTTTAATACTCTGAAGCATTTGTTTCCACCTACTATTATCTAACACTAGGAGTGAAATGGATCATCACTTTCTAGCTGGCCTGTGCATTCTTTCCTCTATAACATCTGGTACTAACTAGCCACTGTCAGAGGGAGGATATTGGGCTGCATTGTCCAGCAGTTTGGCTCATGCCTGGTCATAAACTGCAAGTGACTAAAACAGAAGTCTGCTCCATCTCTCCCTAGTAATGAGTGGCTCTGAGCTTCTCTCTTCCTTTGCAATATTTTCTAGACCTAAAGCAGTACCCACACTTAACCTATCTGTAATTTTATTTGCATAGCAGCCACCTCCTCAAGGATATATGATCAGGACCCTGTTCTCTGACTAAAGCTGGCACTTTTTAATGCTGTTATTTATCTGGTCAGAGAATCTGCTTGACATGACATTAAAAGAGAAAGGAGTGAAGAAGGGAGGCTTGGTGGAGCATGTTACTTTGGGGGAAAGCTTCACTAGAACTGAATTCTAATCCTGGCTCTTCTACAAGTGATTTGGATCGTTCCCCTGCTGGTGTATCAGTTCCAAGATGTACAGCTCACATAGAGGCTGAAGGTCTTCTCATGAGAACTTCCATTGTGGTCTTGCACAGTATTGTAAGCCTGGGCATTGCTCAGAGACTACTTTATTTCAAACAGTCCCAGACATCTGCTGCTATGAGGCTCTTGGCAGCTTACACAGGAGGCCCAATCTATTATTGACAGGCCTCTTTCTCATTTGCATAGTTTGAGGTATCATTAAGGATTGGGTTGGGAGACCCAAATCTGTCAAGCTGGGCTAAATCAGGATACTGCTTACCATTTGATCATTACTGCCTTCTCCTTCTATCTACCTCCAGCTTTCTTTTGTTCTCTCCACCCTTCTAGTTCACTATGGCCCCGGTCACATGGGCCGGATATTGCGCGCGCGGGGGGGTGGCGTGGCTAATTGTCCGGAGGAAACTAGTGTGCTGCTGCCCGAGCACACGTCCCGGTCGAGGTCCCGTGGTTCGGGGAAAATGCCGATCAGACAGGTATCCTGCAGCGCAGCACAGAAGCCGCGCCGCGCGATCGCACTAGCAATCGCTCTTTGTGCGCATGCGCTGTTGGGCACTGTTGCGCAACCTGCGGAGACGAACAGCGCCGGGCGCCGGATGCCACGTAAGTCCACCGGGAACGCGATCAGACGCCCGCCCTTGGCCAGTAGTTTCAGGAAACTAGTACCTTGTAGGTACTAATTTTTAACTCCGCACCTTCGGCAGGGAGCCACGAGTTCGCCACGGGAGCACTGCGCTTCCCAGATGTTGGGGTGAGATTGCACCTGGAAAATCCGCAGGACTCCCGTGCCTCTCCCATGGCAACTTTGCCATGTGACCGGGGCCTATGTAGATCTAAGTTCTGAGGCTGCTTTAATAAGCAAAACACATTCATCCGTTCAAGTTGCTGGGAAAACTTGGTTTTTAGGGGGGAGAGTGAGCTACAACATTCAGAAGGGGTCTCATTAACTGTAGCAAAGAAGTTTCTAGTTTCTCCAGTGACATATGCTAGCTGAAACTGAGGAGTAGCCAAACAGCAGAGGTAGAACTAAGGTGTATATCTGCTGCTATTTTTTCTTTGCAAAAATGTACACATCTCCTTTTCTTCCTTGTTCTGGAAAAGTCTCAAGCAATTCTCCAAGAAGTAATGCAGTTTGAGAGTATATTTTTTCTGAGAAATTCCATCACCCATTCTGCATATTCTTCTTCCTGGTTAGTTTACAAACAGCATTTCATAGCTTGCTAACTGCTTTATTTTTAATTTTATTTACTTCATCAATACCATGTTTCCCCAACAGGGAGCCAAAATCGCTCTTTTCTCCTTCATTTTATCATCAGATTTCTCCTCCACTGTATCATCAATCCAGTGAGGAAGGTTAGGCAAAGGTCTGGCAAGGTCAATGAGCTTCCATTGTGGAGTGGGGATTCAAACCTGGGTCTCCTAGACTATAAGTGACACTTTAACCACTACACCACACTGGCTCTTTGTCATTATTAGTAATATTATTATTGTGTATATATGTAAAGTGCTGCCAAGCTGCAGCCGACTTAACAGCAATGCCATAGGGTTTTCAAGGCAAGACATAAACAGAAATGATTTGCTATTGCCTGCCTCTGAATAGCAGCCCTGGTATTCTTTGATGGTCTCCCATCTAAGTAACTAACCAGGACCAACCCTGCTTTAGCTTCTGAGATCTGGCAAGACTGACCTAGCCTGAGCCGTTGTTGCCCAGCAAGGCACTTAATGTGCGCTTATGAACTATATCTCATAAGTAATAAATATGGACTATGCAAAGATTTGATTAAGGGAATGTACTGCAAGGTGAGCCAATATGAGACCAGTTGAGACTGTACACCTGAGAGAATAAAAACCTTCCTTTGCGTTGATGTTCCAGCAGCTCTTCAAGGTTACCTGCCCTCTTACCTGGTGTGAGATGGATCAGTTCCTTTGTCTGTGTAACACCATGCCCAAGCATGAGGACAGAAAGCTCCAAACACCATTAGGAGTTTCTTCCAGCACATGTAGGCAACCCCTCCCCCGCTCCAGCTACCTACAACTCTGCACGTACTCAAGAGACTCTCCCTGCAGTTGCTTGGCAACTAATTGTTTGCCCATCAACGACCTGGCTAGGGCCATCAAGAGACAATAACCTTAACCTTACCTGCAACCAGGTGCCAGCTTCCAGCCTAAGTTTCTAGATCTCAATATTGACCACTCCTTAGTCCCCCTCCCCTCTTCCAGCCAACCATTAGTATGTTTTATGGGACAGACTAACAGGAGGTGTCACAGGGGGATGTGGCCAGACTAGCCTGCCCCCCCCTACACCACATTATAAAAGATGCTGCCCGAGCACATGGTCTGTCTCTCTCTCCCACTCTCCATGACCCCTATCGAAGCTTTAACCCTCTTATGTCCAGCTTGCTATCCATATACCCTACCTCCATCTTTAAACTCTAGATCTGCAGCTAGAGTCCACGTGGTTCTGCCGGTTTAGAGCACATGTTCCCCATCTTCTATTTCTAACCCCTCCATTTTCCCATTGGAATGGCTCAGTCTATGAACACAGGTAAATATCACCCAATCAACGAAACTCCTGCTAATGCAAATGTGTTTATGATCTATCTTTATTTCTGAGAATCAGTATGTGTGTGTGCGCTTGAGTATTGTTTGACTGAGACATCTCCATCAGTAAAAGACATTATATTTTACCAATCATAGTCTCTGTTCTGGTACTTACAGTAAAGGTGGGACTTCTGTATAAACTGGTGTGAACCCTAATTTGCCTATTGCCAGTTAATAATCATAACTTCCCCAATATTAATTGAGAATTTAAGGCAATTTGGCTAACATCATCCAGCTCAGGATAATATTATTATTCCTTATTATTATTAATATTATTATTAAGGTGCTACCATTGTTAATGAACTACTAACAGGCTTGAGCCTGCTGTGTCACTGATGTTTGGATTAGGAATGATAGTGAGGTATACATTTTGTAGAATAAAAAATTCTAGTCCAGTAGGAGAACTATGAAGGGTTCTGTTAGTATTCACTGTCTGTCTTGTTGGAAGCCTAACAATGCTCTTCTTTGGCCTAACATTCTAAAATATCAGTCAGATTTCAATCAATTGTACTTCCTCAACTCTGAGCTTAGCAGCCTCATTCCCATTATCCCTCTCCCTCAAACATGTATGCCATGTTCATTTTCAGAATTCTTGCCAGATTTTCATGTTTGCATTTAGTATTTTATTCCAGATGCCACATCCCTTTTCTTTTCAGACACTTTTAGGCTTTCTCCTATGTATTGGGTACCACCTAGTTGCCTTCATTATCATAATCATTACCATTATCATCATAATCATCCTCTTTTACAACACTGTTACATTACAATTCTTTAATAACCTTTATATTATTTGTCCTTACAATAATCCAGCAAGACAGACCAATATTGTCCATGTTTTACAGATTATTGACTAAATTCAAGAGACAAAGGCTTCCCTAGAATCATGTAATCAGTGAGTGCATGGGTGAGCTGGGATATGAAGTTAGGCCTTACTCAAAACCATCTCCCACCCCAGTTGCTCCTATCCATTGGTAGAAGATATAAAATCCCTGTATCTTTTCTCCCTTGAGGGTAAATATGCAGCAGGCAGGACTATGATTATGTATAGACAAATAGTTGGCAGGGAAAAGGAAGTGCCCCTTTTCCACTGGTCCTCTGGCCAGCCTGAAGCCACCTGCAACTGCTCTGCATTCTTTTAAAAATGCAAATAACATGTAAGACTCCAGCCAAAAGACCATCTGCATGCTCTCCAGAAGTGCTACTAGGAATACAATTAATTCTTACTTAATATAGATGAAGTTATATCATATGGTACCTTCATTCTTGTAGTGCCACTAAGTGCAAATGCAAAATATTCATTTCTTTAATGTCATGACAGCTCCTTAGTAACTGTTGTATTAAACAAAAAAGGTGATCAGTTTAAACCCTCATTGACTGAGTTTTCTTTGGTAGACTAAGAAATTGTCTGCTCTATGTGTAACTGCTAGGGCTACAACTAAAGTAGCTGGGTTCCATCACATAGTGAATAATGCCTATATGCCATGATTAGTGGCTGATTTAATTTCAAATTCATAATAGTTGTTATTTTCCAGATCCTTATCCATGAATTGTCCAGATTCATCTATGACAGAAGCAGAAATCTGGACAATCAGTAGAACTACTGACCACCAGTTATGGAGAGGAGTATTTTAGGAAGATACAGAGACTGCAGAGAAGCAAAGCAGACTAGTAGAGAATGAGATACCCACAGGTAAGCTGCAGTATTCAGATTCATTAATATGATGAGGTGTCATGAATCAAAATATCTAAACCTGGTGTGGCCAAACTGTGGCTCAGGAGCCACATGTGGCTATTTCACACATACTGTGCAACTCTCAGCAGGGTGATTGGGGAAGTGAAGGGGAGGCATGCCTCCTTGATCGGTCTTCCCTTCCTCAGCCAGTGTTCCCCTCCTTGGGTAGGCTGGGGGGGGGAGCAGAGAAAGAAAGCTTCAAATGAATTCTCAAAGCCCCCCTCCCTCCACCAGCCAGCTTGGAGACGGCATTTGTCTCTTTAAATCCCTTCTCCAAGCCAAGCCAGCTGGTGGGGCAGGGGCTTGGAGGACGTATTTAAAGTTAAAGTTGCTTTCTTTCCCCCTTTCCCTCCTTCCCTCCCCTCTCTCCCTCTCTCCCCCCCTCTCTCCATGTATTTGCTTTCTTTCCACCCCTCTCTCTCTTTCACTCTCTTTCCCCTTCCTCCCTCCCTCCCCCATCTATTTGCTTTCTTTCTTCTTCTTTCTTTCTCTCTTCTTTCCTTTCTCTCTCTTTCTTCCTTTCTCTCTCCACTCCCTAAACTTTTTTCTCTCTGTGTCCCTCCCTCCCACTCTCTTTCCTTCCTCCCCATTCCTCCCTCCCCCATCTATTTGCTTTCTTTGTTTCTGTTTCTCCCTTTCTCTCTCCTTCTTTCTTTCCACCTCTTTCATTCTTTCCACCTTTCTCTTTCTCTCCTCCTTCCTTCCTTCCATCCTTCCTCACCATCTGTTTGCTTTCTTCTCTCTCTCTCTTCCCCTTCCTTCCCCCTCCCTCCCCCATCTATTTACTTTCTTTGTTTCTCTCTCTCTCTTTCTGTTTCTTTCCACCTCTTTCATTCTTTCATTCCAGCTCTCTCTCTCTCACTCTTAGACAAATAAATATCATTAGCAAACAAACAAATATCATTGGACAAATAAATAACATTATCAATATCCATTTTTACCCTTTTATTTTTATTTTTGGCAGTCTCATTTAATGTTAATAAAAAGCAAATTTGCATATTTTCCAATAAAAACGTGTGTGTGATATTTGTTTATGTCTTGCAGCTCTCAAACATCTGATGTTTATTCTATGTGGCTCTTATGTTAAGCAAGTTTGGCCACTGCTGATCTAGACAATAATAGGTTTCAGAGCAAATTGATGCAATAAAGGGAGGCTAATTGCCTGATCCAAGTGATATTTCCAAAATTCCCTACATTGGTGTACATTCTTTTTGAGCAAGTAGTTTTGTGGACGGAGGGATGGTTGTGCAATGTATTCTTTTTCCCACTCCTGCTTGTTGTTATATAGGCAGTTTTAAAACTTCCATGTGTGCTAATTATTAGCTTGTTGTTCATATAGCCGTATAAGGGAACACACTTTATGGTGCTGAAACAGGTAGTGGAGATTGTGTTCCAACATAGCTTTTGCTTTACCTTGATCAAGTTAAATCAATAAAAGTAACAGGTAAAAGGTAAGTAGCCTTTTGACCAACAGCTCTCTTGTCTCTGCTTCATGGGGTGTTTATCCAGAATTAAGGGATGTGGTACCACCAATATGCAGATGACCACACAGGTCTGTTTCTTATCCTCTCTAGATCAGGTGATGTCATTCATGAGCATTAACTCAGTGGATTGAGTGTGAGTGAATACACCCTTTCAAACAAAATGAATTTCACACTGCTGGAAGATTAAAGTGCATTCCTAAACAAAGGTACATCCTTCTATATCCACTAAAGTCAGTGGCCTTAGAAGGGTGTAATTCTGTTTAGGATTGCACTGTCATGGTATTAGTTGGAAAGGCCTGTCACAGATGGAATCACTTTCTCTTTGAAAGATCAGGTTCACAGCATGGGGTTGGTTTTGGATCTTCTCCTAGTCTGGATTCCAAACTATCTCAGTAGCTTAGAACATTGTCTTTCAGCTTCAGTTGATTTATCAGCTGTGCCCTTTGCTGGAAGGTTATATCTTGCCAATGTCATCTACATCCCAGTAACCTCTAGGTTAGACTTCTGCAAGTTGTTATATGTTGGCCAAGCCTTGAAGATTATGTGGAATCAGGGCTATTTTTGGGCAGGAACGCACAGGAACGGAGTTCTGGCTGGCTCCCAAGTTGGCCACGCCCAGCAGGAACTCATTAGCATAATAGGCCACACCCAATGGCAGGGACTAATTGGGATTGGCTACATTAGGGGTGTGTGGCCTAACATGCAAAGGAGTTCCTGCTACAAAAAAGGCCCTGGGTTTTGACAACAAACAAGGTAAACAGACTAACAAGCAAAAGGTGGGTGTAGCTGGATAACCACACTTCTGGTAACATGGGGGTGCGGCCTAATGTGCTAATGAGCTGTGCTGTCAGGGGTGTGGCCCAATATGCTAATGAGTTCCTGCTGTTGGGTGTGGCCTATTATGCTAATGAGTTCCTGCTGGGCTTTTTCTACAAAAAGAGCCCTGTGTGGAATGCAGTCCTATGCAGAGTTAGTCCAGTCTAAGTCAACTAATTTCAATGGCTTAAAGTGGGTTAATTTTGCACAGGATTGCACTGTCACAAATTTCACTTGGTAGCAAAATCACAAACTACACTGGTTCCCTGTATGTTTACAGGCCAAAGTGCTTGCCTTAGCCTTTAAAGCTGTCAATTGTCTGGGCCATCTCAAAGAAAAACATGTATTCCCTTATGAAACTGTCCAGATATTCTAATACACTTAGCAGGGATAGCGTACATAGTTTTTTATTGCTGTGATATAGATTCAGAGCATTCACCGGTTTGTAATTTTATCTGTTTGAAATAACTGAAATATATTCCTTTAGAAAATTCAAAACCCTGCATATGCAGAAAGAAGTTGACTGAATAAGAGGGAGCAAATAAGGTATCTTTGATTTGAGAAACAATTTGTGATTAGTTATTTTTTGCTAGAGACAGATCTATATTGTCTTTTGGACCCTTCATTTGGTCCTGCATGTGCAAAACTGTCTTTTAATTAGGGCTAGCTGTAGGGAGCATATTAACACCTATTGTAAAAGAGCTCTCCTGGTTGCCAGTTTGTTTCTGGGCGCAATTTAAATGGTTGGTGCATATCTTTACAGCTCCAAGAATCCTGGACTGAGGATACCTTAATAAAGCCTTTTCCTGTATGATCCCCCCACCCCGTTGTAAGTTTATTTCAATTTTTTTCCCCATTTTTAAATATGAAATTAGTTAAACCTAAAGTTATAGCATAATTTTTGGAAGACAGAGAGACTGAAGGAAAGCTAAATGCAAAGAAGAGAAAGAGATGCCCACAGCTGAGTGACAAAACTGTGGCTCATTAATACAATGTGTTATAGATTGATCAATACAATGGGGTTGTTGCAAACTGAATTAGTGTAGATAGGTGTCAAAGCAAACTGATGCATTAAAGAGTAGCAAATTACCAGATCCAATTCCTCCAAGAGTTCATATGAAATTGTCACTGAATTAGTCTTAACTCTGTTTTGTTGTTGTTGTTGTTGTTGTTCAGTTGCACAGTTGAGTCCGACTCTTTGTGACCCCATGGACCACATCACTCCAAGCCCTCCTGTCTTCCGCTGTCCTCGAGTTTACTTAATTTCATGTTCATTGCATCGATAACACTGTCTAACCATCTCATCTTTTGCTGTCCCCTTCTTCTTTTACCTTCAGTCTTTCCCAGCATCAGGGTCTTCTCCAGTGAGTGCTCCCTTCTCATTTAGTGGGCAAAGTATTTGAGCTTCATCTTCAGTATCTGGCCTTCCAAGGAACAGTCAGGGTTGATTTTGTTTAGGATTGACTGATTTGATCTCCTTGCAGTCCAGGGGACTCTCAAGAGTCTTCGCCAACACCATAGTTCGAAAGCATCTGTTCTTCGGGGCTCAGCCTTCCTTATGGTTCAACTTATGGTCTGTAACTCTGTTTACAGCTGCCAAAATTGTTATTGTGGCATATTGGGGGGGGGGGAACAAAACCTATTTCGACAAAAGATTGGTTTAATTATCTGGAATGTAGCATCAACTAAGGATACTACCAAAGGATACAGAGAAATAATTCACAATATACAGAAAAGTATTGTGATAATGGGCAACTTTTATTATGTATAGGAATGAAAATTACTGATAAGATATAGTCTTTTATTTTCTCTGAATTGTTTTAAACGCATTTCTTCTTCCCCCCTTTTACTTTGCATCATGTTATTATGTAGTGCAATGTATGCAGTAATTACAATAAAAAACTGAAACTGCAAGAGTCCATATGGAATCAAAAAATGTGGTTTATTATAATGATTGTTGTATTACATGTATTCAAACTGTTCATAATTCTGTGATTTTTTAAAAATCTATTTGAGGTTACTAAAGAAACTGGATGGCCCAGGATAGCCCCATCTCATCAGATCACAGAAGATAAGCAGGGTTGGCCCTGAGTAGTACTGGGACAGGAGACCACGAAGGGAGTCCAGGGTTGCTGTGCAAAGGAAGGCAATGGCAAGCCACCTCTGAATGCCTCTTCCCTTGAAAGCCTTATGGGGTTGCCATACGTCAGCTGCAGCTAGGCAGCACTTCACACACTTTACGCAATTTAAAATGTTATCATATCTATAGATTCGTTCTGGCCAACAAGTGACCCCAAGTTGTTTGTGAAACATCATCGTTCTAATAACTGAATATTGCTTCTAATTTTGTACAGGTTGCTTTGGTAGGCATATTCACTTAATGCAGTGTGCGTGAAGACCAGTAAGCTTCCTTATCCCCCCCCCACCCCTCAGGGAAAAGGCCACTGTGGACAAGCTGGGCTGTTGGAGTGCGACACTTTGCAGCATGACAGCCACTCGTTTATGCACAATGGATGCTTCTAGGATGTGACACATGACATAACAAAGGAAGAAAATTAAACCGACCAGAAAGTAATTAATTTTGTTAATTCCATCAACCTGGTGACTGCTGAACACAGTCACCAAGAAAAAGAAGTAGAAGAGGGAGGGAGGGCTCTGTGCAGGCTGGCATTGGCCTAAAACAAAAACAGTCTCTATGCAGGAAGTTCCAGTCCAGCCTGTCACTGCAACCTGCATTGGTGCTAGTTGTTAGGGGACCTGTGCTGAAGCTACTGCTTCTTTCCTGTCTGCTTAGCACATCCTAAGCATGTTGCTAACACAGAAGTAAGTCCAGTGGAGCTCATTGGGGCTTAATAAATAAATGTGCTTAGGATGCAGTCTTTGTGGACAGCATCTGGAAGGAAACTAATTCTATAATGGAAAACATACACTCATCTTTGATTACAGCCGAAAGACAAAGCACCATATTTCCAGATAAAGTATTCTGGCTTTAAAAGGTAAAAAAGTAAAAGATCTAATGGAACGTCATGAGCAGGGGTCAATTCGGGGGGGAACGCGGGGGATCACAGTTCCCCCGGGTGAGGTGCGGGGGGCGGGGCACATGATGAAGCCCCGCCCCCTGCTTCCAGCCGCCCTGCTTCCGGCCCTCATTCAGCCAGGAGGAGGCAGGAGAAGAGGGAGGGTAAGTTGCTTCCTCCCCACCTCTCCCCACCCCTGCCTGCCTGGGGCCAGGGAGGGCCTTGGCGGGGCTTCCTCGCACTCCCGCTGGCCTTGCAGGTCCACCGCCGGGCCCCCAACACGTCCAGTGATGTCAGGGGGTGTGGCATATGCTAATGAGTTCCCCTAGCTCTTTTTCTACGAAACGACCCCTGGTCATGAGGGCTTCCAGTCAAGTGCTGGCATTGGCAACCAATAGGAGGTTTAATGGAGCAAGGACATCGTGCTGCCCTGGCAGAGATCAGAATAGTAAAGAATAGCAAGTTTACTGTATCTTTAAATATATAAAGGATTGTGGGAAATATAGTCTTAATAATCTTAAAATCAGCTGGTTAGGCGTAGCCTTCATGGTTGGCTCTATACAGCCTCCTTCTCCTTGATACATTTACCCGGGAGAAACTGTTTATTGCCTTCCTCCTTTCATTGTGTTTGTAATCTTCTTGGCTAGCAGATGGAAGAAATTCAGCTCCTTTTACCACATGAATCACTCAAAGACTCAGAACTTTAAGGCCCCTAACAGCTATTGAAAAAGGGAATGTGAGTAGAACTGAACCTTTGATGCTTACGAGTCAAATAAAAAGTTGAATCTAAACGTGTGTGTGTGTGTTAAATACTTAGCCGGTCTTAGAGCTAGCTCCGGCTGCCGGGAACAGCATAGACATGCTAACAGGTGCCATGTAGATGCCATGACATCCCTTCTGGGTTTGTGCCCAAAGAGACATCGCGGCATCAATACAATGTCTATCCACACACACACATTTTCCCTACCTCCACTATACCAAGCAGTGGTGGCTAAACTGGGCTGCAGGGTGACCTGTAGGGTTGCCAACCTCCAAGTGAAGCTTGGAGATCTCCCAGAATTACAAATGATCTCCAGATGATACAAATCAGTTTCCCTGGAGAAAATGGCAGCTTTGGATAGTAGAATCTTATACCCTGCTGAACTCCATCTCCTCCTCAGTGCACTGCAAGATCTCCCAGAGTCACAACTGATCTCCACATGACAGTGATCAGTTCCCCTGGACAAAATGGCTGGTTTGGAGGGAAGATTTTATGGCATAAATACCCTGCTGAGGTACCTGTCCTCACCAACCTCACCCTCCCCAAGCGCCGCCCACAAATCTTCAGGAATTTCCCAAACCTGAATTGACAACCATAGTAGCCAGCATAGGGTTTTGGTTTTTTTACATAATCCACCCCCACATCGGATCATAAGTCAAGTTGATGGTATCCCTTATTTTCAACTGTATCTCCCAGTAAGTTCTTTCTCTTTCTCATCAGGCCAAATTTAAAGGCCAGAAAAAGTCAGCTCTGCAAATCAACAACAAAACCTCTCCCTTCCTCCACACTTCTTAAAATAATTAGGCAAAAAGCAGTACAACACAAGGTCTTGCCTACCATTTTTCAGCACACTTTGCAAGTGGATCCTACTGCATAAAATGGCAAAATCCACTTTTAAACGGTCACTAAAGTGGATTGAAAGGGTATTATTTAGCATATGCAAAAGCGCCCTTGCCTAGCCTTGACTGAGTAAAACTGCGCACACTGACTCAGCCTATTCTCCACTGCTACAACTGAAGGCAGACCATTGATTTCTGTTGCACTTGGCTGTCTCTGATAGGTCAATAAATTCCATAAGAATCTATTGACCAAGCCTATCAATATGTGCTTATTTTGTTATGCCTCTCCCTCTTCTTATATTTTTCCACTAGCCTGATACCCGTGCTTCGCTACGGTATTTAAGTTCCGTAAATCCAGTTATAATACTGATGATGTGAAGTCTGAAATGTAACATTTGTCGGAATTCTAATGGAGAAGATTGTAATGTAAAAAATGAAGTGAGACATACGTACTTCTATTTTTCTCTACTGAAGGACCTCTGTAGACCACATTGGTGGTTTTGCCCTGAAGTGCTAGGATCACCAGGCTGCTTGGTGAGCTCACTCTGGAGCAGGCCAGTAGAACTGTCCATTTAAGAAGCAGTCATCTGTTACGTCAACTCCTGCCACCTTCTACGAAAGTGATGGCTTTCCTACTTGTGTTCCTGGATTGTTTTGCTTATATGGAGAATGTGTTGTTCTGAGCACCTCAGGGTGATCTCACTGGTACTTGGCCTGTGCAGCTCAGTGCACCGCAGGAGTCCTATGTGCAAATGTCTTTGCTGCATTCCTAAATTGCCTCCTCCTTGTAGCGCTGGTTTATCTAGCTCAATGTTTGCCAGGAGCTTTCTTGAGGGCAGTAAGGGGTGAGAGGCTGAGGGGGAGTTGGTGTGAGGGAGTGGGGATGCGGTGGACATTTCTTCAGGTTCATGAGGGAGGCACACATCAAAATGGCTCCTTGAAAGGTCCTTTACTATCTTCCCATGAACATTCATTAACATGATTGCCATGCTGGCTTTTTTGAAAAATGTCTATTCAGGAGTCTTGAATTGCTTATTTCGGTAACTGTCCTGAACTGCCTGCAGTCTCTTCTAAAAATTAGGGGAACACATTTTGCCCCCTTTTTACCCCCTTAGGGTAACCCCCCCATTTTTCTTACAAAAATGCTTCTCATTTATGTTACATTGAAAAAGTGGGACATAGCTACATATTCAAAACACTATCCGAGCAATCAGCTATTAAGCAAGTTCATATGAACCAATTTTCCAGAACCCACATTGTGAGAAGTTAAATAACCTAATAAAGGAAACCAGTTTTCTACAAACCTGTGGTATATTTCCATTGTGGGAGTGTGGCTAAGCTGGGCCAGCAGCACTGCTAAGGTGATCCTGCTGGGGCAGCATCCCTGATGGATTAAAGTGCCCTGGTCCTGCTTCTGCACCTGACAGACACTGGCCTGTCTGGTGTTGGGGGGATTATGTTTAAAGACATCATGGAGGCTGGGCCAGCAGCAGGGCTAAGGCAATCCTGCTGAGCAGATCTCCCCGGCAGCTGTAAGCATCTCACCTCCTCTTCTACACCTGACAAGCAGCTGCCTGTCCAGTGTAGGATGGGGAGGGGGGAGGAGTATTAGAAGCCACTGTGGAGGCAGGGCTGGCAGGATCTCTAAGTTGTTACTGCAGGGGCAGACACCCTCGTGGCTTTAAGCACCCTGCAACCACTGCTGCACCTGACAGACAACCATCTGTTAGGTGTAGGAGGTGGGGGAAGTGTGTTGGAAGCCATCAGAGAGGCTGGGCCAGCAGCTTTGTTTCACCTCACAGGCAGTTGGCCATTCCTGATTTCCTCAACTGTCATTAGCTCTCTGCAGTCCCTGTAACTGTTTTTTTTTTACTTCAGAACACTGAGCTCTGCAGCTGACCAATCAGAGTGGGGGGGGGATGCAAGGAGGCAGCATCTTGTGAGCCACATAGGAATCGATGGAGGGAGCATATTCTACCCCTTTTGACCCACTTAGGGGTCAAATTTCTAAAAATCACTTCTTAGTGAGCATCTACGTCATGGTAGGAGCTCTCTCCCCGAATTTGGTGTTTCTAGGTCCAGCGGTTTGGCCTGGGTGTTGATTTTACAGTTAGGGGACTTTCTTTTATATATGTTGTTAAGTCGCACAGTCGAGTCCGACTCTTCGCGACCCCATGGACCAACTCCCGCCAGGCCTTCCGGTCTTCCGCTGTCCTCTGAAGTTTGCTCAATTTCATGTTCGTTGCATCTATGACACTGTCTAACCATCTCATCCTTTGCCGTCCCCGTCTTCTTTGACCTTCAATCTTTCCCAGCATCAGGGTCTTCTCCAGTGAGTGCTCCCTTCTCATTTGCTGGCCAAAGTATTTGAGCTTCAGTTTCATTATCTGGCCTTCCAGGGAACAGTCAGGGTTGATTTCTTTGAGGATTGACTGATTTGATCTTCTTGCAGTCCAAGGGACTCTCAAGAGTCTCCTCCAGCACCATAGTTCAAAAGAATCTATTCTTCGGCGCTCGGCCTTCCTTATAGTCCAACTCTCACAGCCATACATGACTACTGGGAATACCATTGCTTGGACCATGCGTATTTTTGTTGGCAGGGTGATGTCTCTACTTTTTATCATGCTGTTGAGGTTCGCCATCGCTTTCCTCCCAAGGAGCAGGCGTCTTTTAATTTCATGGCTGCAGTCACAGTCTGCGGTGATCTGGGATCCCAGGAACGTGAAGTCTGTCACTACTTCCACGACTTCCCCTTCTATTTGCCAAGGAGTGATGGGGCCGGATGCCATGATCTTAGTTTTTTTGATGTTGAGCTTCAAGCCCACTTTTGCGCTCTCCTCTTTTACCCTGAGCAAGAGGCTCTTTAGGTCCTCTTCACTTTCTGCCATTAGAGTGGTATCGTCTGCATATCTGAGGTTGTTGATCTTTTCCCCAGCAATCTTAATTCCCGCTTGTGATTCATCCAGGCCAGCATTTCGCATGATGTACTCTGCATATATATTAAATAAGCAAGGCGACAATATACATCCTTGTCGTACTCCTTTTCCTATGCTGAACCAATCAGTTGTTCCATATCCGGTTCTAACTGTCGCTTCTTGGCCCTTATACAGGTTTCTCAAGAGACATGTGAGGTGGTCTGGTACTCCCATCTCTTTAAGGACCTGCCATAGTTTGTTGTGATCCACACAGTCAAAGGCTTTAGCATAGTCAATGAAGCAGAAGTAGATATTTTTCTGGTACTCTCTTGCTTTCTCCATAATCCAGCGAATGTTGGCAATTTGATCTCTAGTTCCTCTACCTCTTCGAAACCCAGCTTGTACTTCTGGTAGTTCTCTATCCACGTACTGTTGAAGCCTAGCTTGTAGGATCTTGAGCATGACCTTGCTAGCGTGTGATATGAGTGCAATTGTGCGATAGTTTGAACATTCCTTGGCATTGCCCTTCTTTGGGATTGGAATGTATACTGACCTTTTCCAATCCTGTGGCCACTGTTGCGTTTTCCAAATTTGCTGGCAAATGGAGTGCAGAACTTTAACAGCATCATCTTCTAAGACTTTGAATAGCTCAGCTGGAATACCATCACCTCCACTAGCTTTGTTGTTAGTAATGCTTTCTAAGGCCCATTTAACTTCACATTCCAGGATGTCTGGCTCGAGGTCAGTGATTATACCGTCGTGGTTGTCAAGGACATCGAGGTCTTTCTTGCCGGATCGCCCTGCAAGCTGCGCCACGCTGTGGGGTAAGTCAGTCCAAACCTCTCCAGGGCGAAAGCGCAGCCATGATCCTGCCCTCCCCCCGCCTGCGATTGGGGCCCATCAGTGTGCCCCCATATTCGCCCGCCCTTTGCCTCCTTTATCCCCCCCATCTCCAATTAGCAAACCAAGCATGGCAGAACTTTTAAGCTTCCTCCTGCTGCTGCTGCAAGAAACGGTCCTCGGTGCCTGTTTACTCAGAAGGAGCGAGCCCCGCTGACGTCAGTGGGACTGGCTCCAAAGGTGAAGCAGCATGCCCGGGATATTGCAGCAGGTTGGATTTTTATTTGGGGTGGTGGTCACAGATTGCAGCCTGCCTTGAAGAGGGGCCCACAGGGCCTGGGGATCCTGGCGAGCCACGCTCTCTGGAGCAGAAAAGAGCCTGGGAAGGACAACCCCACCCCCACCCCGGAAAAGCAAGGCGACGGCTGGGAGTTTGCAACGCTCTGCAAGGAATTGCAATTGCCACCGCCGGGCTCCCCGCAGCCAAGGAGCAACTTTCCAGAATGGAGGGCTTAGGGTTGCCAGTCTGCAGGTGGGACCTGGAGACACTCCCCCCCCCCTGGCATTACAGAGATGAGGAAAGGCCTGGGGAGTCCTGCCCAGATTGCCCGGAGGTATGGGCTTGGGTGTCATCAATATGCAGATGACACCCAGCTCTATCTAATGTTGGGCGGCCGGTCGGGCTCCAGCCCAGAAGATCTGCACCGGGCGCTGCAGGCTGTGGCTGGTTGGCTTCAACTGAGTCGGCTGAAGCTAAACCCGGCAAAGACGGAGGTCCTGGGCCTGAGTCGGGGCGGTCTGGGGTTGGGGCTCCCTCTCCCGACCTTCGATGGGGTGCCTTTGGTGCCAGTGCCGGAGGTTAGGAGTTTGGGAGTGCTCCTGGACTCCTCGTTAACTATGGAGGCCCAGGTGGCAGCCACTGCTAAGTCAGCTTTTTACCATCTTCGGCTAGCTTGGCAGTTGGTTCCCTTCCTCAACCATGATGACTTGGCCACAGTGATCCATGCGACGGTCACCTCGAGGCTAGACTACTGTAACGCTCTCTACATGGGGCTGCCTTTGTCGCAAATCTGGAAGCTGCAGCTGGTGCAGAATGCTGCGGCCAGGCTGTTGATGGGTCTTCCTAGCTGGGACCTTATCCGGCCTGTGCTGACAGCACTGCACTGGCTGCCAATAGCGTACCGGATTCGCTTCAAAGTGCTGGTTCTTACCTTTAAAGCCCCATATGGCCGGGGTCCAAAATACCTAAGGGACCGCCTTTCCCCATATGTTCCCCGGCGGGCACTAAGGTCGGGGACACAACATCTGAAAATTCCAGGCCCCAAGGAGGCCAGGCTGGCTGCTACCAGGGCCAGAGCTTTTTAGGTGGCGGCTCCTACCTGGTGGAATGAGCTCCCAGAGGAGATCCGGGTCCTGCGGAACCTTGTGCAGTTCCACAGGGCCTGTAAGACGGAGCTCTTCTGCCAGGCTTTTGAGTAGGAGTCGCCACTATTCTACCATCACTAGCTTCTGGCCCTAGGAAGAGAGAACAACAGTGTCACATGGAACTGGCAGCACTGATTGGGTGTACCAACCAGGGGGGCCCGGAGACCCCCCCCCCCCCCCGGCATTACAGAGATCAGGTTCCCTTGAGGAAAGGCGTGCATTGAACTCGGCTGAGCTGCCTCCTCCCCAAACTCTGCCTTCGCCAGACTCCCCCCCCCAGTCCCCAGGAATGTTCTAACTCAGAGTTGGCAGCCCTGTTCAGACTCCAGACACTGGAGGCAGCCAGGAACTCCTGGCTTTGTTAATGGCCCTGTTATTGATTCATTGGTGTTTTTATGTTTATTGATTGTATTACTGTGCTAATTGTTACTGTAGAACCAGATCAGGAGCAAAGACACTGGGATTGTGGGCTTTTGAACCCCAAATGGGTTCTTCCTAAAATGCATTTATGTTTGAAAATTGGTGGCCGCACCGGGGGGGGGGGTAGCCTCACCTATTATGCAAAAACACCTGGAGCTGGCCCTGGCTGTGGTGACCTCAGCAGGGTATAATGACACAGAGTCCACCATTTTCTCCAGAGAAACTGACCTCTGCTACCTGAAGAGCAGTTGTAATTTTCAGTGATCTCCAGCCCTCACCTGTAAATTGGCAACAATTGTTACCCAGGAAGAAATGGCTGGTTTGGAGGCTGGAGTCTATGGCATTTAACCTGTCTGAGGTCCCACCCCTCCTCAAACCTCACCCTCTCCAGGCTCCACCCCTAAAATTTCCATGAGTTTCCCAACCTGGAGTTGGCAACACTGTCTCCTTCCCAGCCAAGCATCAACCTGCTGTTATCTGTCCCTCTGATTTCAGCTTTTCATCTCCTCCCCCCTCCCTCCTGGAGATCAGTTGTAATTCTGAGTGATTTCCACCCCTCTCGTGAGATTGGCAACAGTGATTCCCCAGGAGGGAATGGCTAGTTGGGAAGGTGGAGTCTATGTCATTGTACCTGTCTGAGGTCCCACTCCTCCTCAAACCTCACCCTCTCCAGATTCCATCCCTCAAATCTCCAGGAATTTCCCACCTGGAGTTAGCAACCCTATCTTCCCAGCCAATCATCAACATACCTATATTTCCCCCTCACTCTTGAGTTTCCATTCACACACACACACACACACACACACACACACACACACACACTTGCAGCCACTTCCTCTTGGTGTTGCATGTGCACTGGGTTCAGCGATGGTCAGCTTAGTCCCAAGAAGCAATTTTCCACACAGTCTTGTGTAGTAACTATTTACAGATTTATTTACACAAGAGTTGATGATGCAAGTACACATGGACAAAGTGCTTCGCCATACATCCATCGACGAGCAGAGAGAGAACTATACTGTACATGATTACATATATACATATCATCAGCCAATCAGCTTACACTGCTGAGTCACTCTGACTCCAGCTTTTGAGTACTAGCCAGAACTAGTTTGCTCCAGATGAGACTGTCAGTCAGATACTGTCAAATGTCAAATAGATGCATTAGATCTAGATCACCAGCTTATGTCTTACAGCTACACATATTGACACTCCCCCTAAAACACTAAGCTGTGATACCCAGTTTCTGTTTTAAGGTTACAAATTTGTCCACTTCCAAACACTTTTTGAACATATCAGCAATGTTATTGTTTGAAGCACAATACTGTAATACAACCAATCCTCGTTGCATAGTATCTTTAACATTCTGATATCTAATGTTAATATGCCTGCTTCTAGTCTTCACACCCTGTGTAACAGCTAACTGCTGAGCTGTAGTGTTGTCACAGTACACACACATAGGCAATGTATATTTCACATTGAAATCAATGAGCAGTTGAAGCAACCATTCCATTTGCACTATGCAATCATTCAGTGCTGCATATTCTGCTTCACATGTACTAGTGGAAACATATTGCTGCTTTAATGACTTCCACAATACCAGTGCTCCATTAACAAATATAACTTAAACAGTTGTTGATTTGCCATCAGGCCTCTCTCCCCAAGAACAATCACAATAAGCTGTAACCTGGTTTTCCACATTTGCATTTAACACCAATTTATCTGTTGCAGTGCCCTTTAAATATCTTAAGATCCTTTTAGCAGTGGTACAATCCTTCTTGAAAGGACATTCACATTTCTGGCACAATAGATGAACAGCTATATTTATTTATTTATTTATTTATTATTCTAATTTATACCCCGCCCTCCCCCATAGGGCTATACTGATATCTGGTCTGGCCCAACAAGAAATGTACAGAAGAGAGCCAATTAGTGATTGATACAAATTTTTGTCATTAAACACTTCATCATTAGGTTCCTTTAAATAACCTTTTGTCATGGGAGAGGTTACAATATGCACATCCTGCATATTGTATTTTTCCAGTAGCTTGGCTATTTTATTTTCTGGATTCATCATGAAATAACCATCAGATAATGTTTAATATTTCCCAGATGTTTAACTTTAAACAACCTTTGAGTATTTTGGATAAACCATTGTAGTTGTTCATCCGCATGGAATAAGAAACATGTCATCCACAAACACCATCAAGTAACATTTGGTTTTACCAATATTTCTACTAAACATACATGGATCTGCTACTCCTTGTGTAAATCCTAGATCAGTTAGAGCCTTACTCAAACATAAGTTCCAATTTCTTGCACTTTATTTCAAACCATAAAGTGATTTGTTTATTCTCAACACAAGCTGTCAGTCAGATGCTGTCAAATGTCAAATAGATGCATTAGATCTAGATCACCAGCTTATGTCTTACAGCTACACATATTGACACTTCCGTGCTCTGAGGCCCTGACTGCCACAGAGTCCACCATTTTCTCCAGGGGAAGTGGCTGAAGGGGGAGTGGGTGGGGAAGAGGAGCAGACCCATCACCCAGCCAATGGCATGCGAGTACTCTTGAGTGGTGGCTGACGAGCCAATGGCTGAAGGAGAGCATGGAATCTTGTCACCCCAAAACAGGATTATTATATAGGAGAGCTGGGGCAGCCATGGGCTTTGTCTCAGAAAACAGCCTGTATCTTTAAGGAGAGAAAAGCCCTCTAGCAGCAAAGAACTAAGCTTGGTGGGGGTATTGGACTGGACCTAAATGACTGACATCCCTGTTTCCTCTGGTACTGTCATGTACTTTTGATTGCCTCTGCATGTTGTAATGAGCAGAGGGTCCAGGTTTATTACACTGCAAGGGGGAGAAGAGAGGAAGTTATACAAAAGGGCCAGAGAAAGAGAGAAAGGAGAAACTGCAACTGCCTGGATAGCAAAATGTAAAAATACGGGACAGATCCTTAGATTGCAGCTGAGCAACTCTGTTGCCATGGCTAGCATGTCTGGTAATATTCTGGATGTGGAAACTAATACACATGGTGAACCTGTGGGATGTAGCACACAGTCCCCTTTCCCCAAATTGCAGTTTTTCATTTTTTTAAAAATGCATCTCCAGACATTTTACTTTTGGAGATATGGCAGGATTTTTTTAAACCAGTTGATCTATAAGAAATAAGGGGGACTGTCATAGCCATATAGTGCCTTGAAAGGGGACATTCCCGTAGAGGAATGAGTCGTGTTATTTTAGCAAAATTCAGCCAGCGACAGCAAGTCGGCCCAATCGTCTTGCTGGTAGTTGGTGAAGCAACGTAAATATTGTTCCAAAGTCTGATTCACACGTTTGGTCTGCCCATCAGTCTCTGGGTGATAAACGCTACTCATGGCCCGTTCTACCCCCATGAGTTTCAAAAGCTCCCCCCAAAACTTGGAAGCGAATTGGATCCCCTTGTCGGAGATAATTTTGCTTGGGACCGTGTGAAGGCACACCACGTGTTGCAAAAACGCCTTCACTAAAACCTTTGCAGAGGGCAAAGAAGCAAAGGGGACGAAGTGAGCCTATTTAGAGCCTGTTTAGGAAACAGGTCAACAAACACCCAGATGACAGTCATGGATTTACTAGGGGGCAGGTCCGTAATAAAATCCATAGAGATCACCTCCCATGGTTGACTCGGAGTGGGGAGAGGTTTCAGCAGCCCCGGAGTTTTTCCCGGTCTGGGTTTATACATGACACAAGTCTGGCATTACTTAACGAACGAGGACAAATCTTTGCACATGAGTGGCCTGTTGGTGTAGCGTGTCTGCCCACAAAAGTGGTATTAGGGTTGCTAGAAGTATCCAGCAAAGTAACAGTCCAAACAGTCTTGTGTAAACTATATACAGATTTATTTACCCAAGCGATATACATCAAGATACGCACTGACAAAGTGCTTCGCCATACACAGGTACCTCAGTAGGAAGATACTCTGCACACTGGATGAACACTTATATAGAAGTAGTAGCCAATCAGGTAAAGACTGCTTAGTCATTCTGACTTGGTCACTCAGTAGAAGACAGGACAGAACCAGTTCATTCCTGGCTGAGCTGACTGCCTAGAACTGTCAAGTAGATCAAACTCAGCACCAGCTTATGTCTTATTCCAGCAAGTGAAAGCTGACATGGCCACCAAAATTGTCTTTGCAAGAGCTGCAGGGATTTGACAAACCCTGTGTGGCCGGCGAGTTTGTAGCCATGGACCACTGCCAACACTTCCCCCTACAATGTTTTAGGGACAAATAGTTTCGTGCCGCAGTACCAGCATCCATCCGCTTTCAGTTCCAACCCCCTTTCCTTTCCACCTCCTCCTTGTCATCATCCGAAAAGGTGGAGGCAAATCTGGTGGCCCAGGTCGTCCCTCCCACTTGACCAGGAGGGGAGGGGGCGGACCCAGACTGCTGAGCCGGGGGGGGGAACCCAAACGGCTTCAAGTCATCACTGCCCCACCCAGTTGTCCAATATGTCCTCCCTTTGGCTGTCGTGTTGAGGGAGGTGTGACAATGCATCAGCTAGAGAATTTGCTGAGCCCAGGAAATGGTGGAGCATGAATCGAAACTTAGAAAAGAAATCGGCCCACCATAACTGCTTGACATTGAGATTACGGGTTTTTTTCAAAACTTCCAAGTTTTTGTGATCAGTCCAAACCTCAAAAGGTCCCTGGGCCCCCTCCAACCAGTGCCTCCATGTAGAGAGCTCTAGCCGGATTGCTCCCACCTCTTTGTCCCACACTGACCAATTGCGTTCAGTCTCATTAAACTTGCGGGACACGTAGGCTAGGGGGTGTAACCGCCCATTGTCACCCTCTTGCAGGATCACTCCCCCCCCCATGGCAACATCAGATGCATAGACTTGGACAATGATTTTTTTATTTTCATCAGGGTGGGCTAATACCGGCTCCGACGTGAAAAGTGCCTTGAGGCGGTCGAATGCCTCCTGGCATTTGTTTGTCCAGAACAGCTTAGCGCCTGGTTTGGTAGCCTCCGGGCTTTTCCCTTTGGTTTTCAAAGATCAGTGAGGGGCAAGCTGACTTGTGCAAAGTTGGGTAGAAAATTTCGATAACAATTTGAGTATCTGAGGAAGGATTGTAGCTGGCGGCGGGTACGGGGGGCCTCCCACCCCAGTACATCCCGGATCTTCCCCGGGTCCATTTCCAGCCCCTTCTCTGAAATCCTATACCCCAAAAGTCAATGGCTGTTTGGTGGAACTCGTATTTAGACAACTTAGCAAACAGTTTGTGCTTGTGTAACGTCTGGAGTACTTCTCGCACCAGTTTCATGTGTGAGGGTAAATCGGGGGAGTACAGCAAGATATCATCTAAATAGACCAGGGCCCCTTTGAACAAATGTTTGTGTAACACCTCGTTGATCAAGTTCATGAAAACTCCCGGAGCGCCCTGGAGACCGAATGGCATCACCCTATATTCGAATTAGCCCAGGGGGGTATTAAAGGCAGTCTTGTGATCATCCCCCTCTTTTATGCGCATTCGGAAGTATGCATCTTGGAGGTCTAGTTTGGAAAAGATTTTCCCTTTAGATGCCTCGGCCAGCAAGTCTTTAATGAGCGGCATGGGGTAAGCATTGGTAGATGACGCCGCATTCAAGCCTTGATAGTCAGTACACAATCGCAACCCCCTGTCCTTCTTTTTCCGGAACAGCACCGAAGCGGCAAACGAGGAGAAAGCCGGTCGGATGAACCCTCTGGCTAAATTTTCAATAAATTTACGGAGTTCATCCTTCTCGGCCGGGCCCATCGCATAGATCCGCCCCTTGGGTAACTTATGCCCCAGCAATAACTCAATGTTACAGTCTGAATGTCTATGGGGTGGGAGTTTGTCCGCTTCTTCTTCTTCAAACACCCTATCCAAGTCTTGATACTCCTGGGGAATTGAAACAAATTCTTCTTGCGCTAGGCATGCCTGAGGGGTTTCGGGTTTAGGTTTGGGGCCCCACTGTGGGTTCCAGGTGTGCGTTTTACACTGGGGGGAGATGAATAGCACTTTCCCCTCATCCCAAAGAATGTAGGGATCATGGCCGTGTAGCCAGGGCTTCCCAGCACTAGCAGGAACCGCACTGCCAGTGTGACCACAAACGAACGGTCTGCCCAGTGACCTCCCTGCCCCTAATCATAGCGGCACAGTCTCGAATTAACACGGTTCCTTCATTATGGATCCATCAATTTGGGTGAATATTAAAGGTTCCGGCAGCTGTACCACCATGGCTTCTAGCCCAGAGAGCAAGGATGGATTAATAAGGTCCTTCCCATACCCCAAGTCAATGAGGCCATGTACTCTGATATGGGTCCCCATGGTCGGATTCAAGAGAGTCACAGTCACGAAAAAAAGGGGAGGGTAGCTGCTAACCACATTAGGTGCCTCCAGGATCGGGCCCTGCTGTTCCGTGCCGCTTTCAGCAGGCCCTGTCCGTTTCCCACCGGCTCAGTGTCCTCTTCCTCACTGGTGTCATTCTCTACTTCAGGCCTTAGCAAATTTCAGCTTGCCCGACGGTTTCTTCACGGGAGTCCCCCGCATGTCTTGGGCTGTTTGGTTTTTTCCGGTTTCCCCTGGGCTGGTCCACTGCAGTCTGTGGCAAAGTGGCCACACTCCCACACCAAATGCACAGCCCCTGCTTTAAGCAGTAGTCTCGGAGCGTTTCAGGTGGTCTCACCAGTTTTCCCTTCTGCATCAGGACCGGGGGGGGGGTTTCCTCAAGCCGCTGCGATATCCAAACGCAAGGTGTTCAGGCGGCCTTCTGCACTCTCTGCCTCCTGCATTCATGCCAAGAGCGATACTGGGTCCACGGAGCGAAGGACTGTTTCGCGGATTTCGGGGTTCAGCCCCACACGGTACAGTTCAGCCAGGACTTGGTCCGGCCAATTACAGATCTTGACGGCGTGGAGTTTAAATTCGGATGAATATTCTCTCACTGAGGGGTTGCCTTGTTTCAGGGTGCAGAGGAATGCCCTAGCCTTTGGGCTGGCATTCCGGTCCTTGAACTGGGCATGCAACGCCCACATAAAAGCATCCGCACTAATCAACTCCGGCCCCCATGAGTTGTGGAGGCCCACATACCACATTGCCATAGCTCCATGCAACCGAGCCACAATCACATCTACACGACTGCTGTCATCCGGGAACAGGTGGCCCCACTTCTCCACAAATTTAATTACTCTGACTACAAAGTAAGACAAATCCTCCGAGTCCCCGGCAAACGTTGCCTCGATCAGGTCTTTGGGACGGTGGAGGACCTGGCCCCTGGGGCTTCCCGGTTGGGGCACCGGTGCAGGGGCACCCCCATCGGGGCCGGGTACCGGAGCCCCTGGGGCTGCTGGTTGGCCCGGTATCGGCGGTACTGGTGGTACGTGAGGTGGTCCCTGAGGGGGAGGGAGGTCCGGCGCCTGCTGCTGTGCTTCCCACTTGGCTCGCAGCACCCAGATTACCATATCCGGGATAGCCAGGATCACCTCCTCAAAGTCTTGCACCATTTGGCGCTAAGCCTGTTCCACCTCTACAATCCGCTCGGCCAAACTGAGCTCTTCCTCCTCTGGAGACCGGCGTCCGCTGTGCTCTTTCATGCGGCCTGTCACCCATGCTCGGGTTGAAGCTTCCAACGTCGCCCTGTATGGTAGGAAACTTGACTCGCCCAGCAGCCCAGTGTCGAACCTGCTGTCTCGCCGAGGGCCCTTGGTAAGGAGATATGTTTCCTCCATCTAATCCAGGTTAAACTAGCACCACCATAATGCCCCGGGTTGGTACAGCTGACCTCCCGGCTGCCTTGGGCCCCTCAGTGTCAAAAAGATGTGGGCTGATGCCGTCTTCAGGATAGTCCCTATGCCCACGGTCATTAGAGTGGTCGTCTGGGGTGGGGTAGTCATCACTGGTACCTCGGACTGGGTAGTAGGGGTCTCTCCCCCCCCCTCCATCGTTGTGGGTACGGTTTTGTCCTCTTCCTCACTCATCTTGATGTGAGAGAGGTGAACAATAAGGGCGATAGGATTCCTAATAGAATGTCAGGATCCACAGCCAAACAACGGAGCACACACTTCCAAGAAAGGTTTTGCTTTATTGTCAGTACTATGGTTGCAGTAACATGGTCACTGTTAGGAATGACGAGCAAGGAACAAACATATAGTGATATAGAAGATTCAAGAGGTCCCTGACCTGTGGGCCAATCGCCTCATTTCCCGCGGGCAGGAAAGAGTAACCAATGACCCAACCGATCCAGGGCTGAGAAACGAAACTAGTCTCACGGTTAATTAAGGTGGAGTCACTACACAGGCATGAATACAAGGTCAGGGATAACAAGGGGAGAAGGGAGAGGGAAGGAATGTGGCACCAACGTGTACACAAGTCAGGCAGGCGAACTCTAGGCTAATAAACAATATGGCAGCATAGCTGACATTCTGCCAGACACATTACTAGAGGAGAAAACCAATATCAGCTCTTTGCTTAGATGGCTGGCTATCAGAAAGTGGTATGTTTCTGGTCTGGAGTCCTGTGGATTCCATGTTGATAGTCTCACATTGGTATGCAGTAGAACAGCCAGATTTGAGTCCAGTACCACCTTAGCCTGCAGTCACAGACACTAAAGAATCCACTTTCAATGCACTTTCCAACTGGATTTTGCCAGTTTACTCAGTAAAATTCAGTTAGAAAGTGCACTGAAAGTGGATTATTTAGTGTCTGTGACTGCAGCCTATGACACCAACAAGTTTTTGGGGAAATTTCTGATGTAGGGAGCTTTGACTCTCAGAAGTTCCTACCCTGAAAATCTTGTTGGTCTCTCTTTTCATGGAAGGTACCACGTTCAGCCACATGGGGTGGAAATCCATCAACCTCATGTTAAGTAGAAGCTCCAATGATAAAACGTACAGCACCTCACTGCCATGCCAAGGGGCTACAAGTTGCCATCTGTCCTTGATCCACCTGTCTAGGCCTTTTGTGAGTTTTTGCTATGTACTTCAGTAGTCATAAGAGAAGAAGGGGCTGGTGACCATCTATAAATTGGCTGGACTAGAAAACAAACCTGTTAACTCTGAATTTTTGCTAGGTGCCTTTGGAAAAGGTGCAACAGAAATTGAAATGAACCACTTGATCTTGTTAGTGTTGGAATTAGGCAATCCTGACCTTTTTTTGGGGGGGGGGGTTGTAACAAATCGCTTTTGCCACACATTTCACAGGCATATGGTAAGGAATTTATTTCCATCGCTTCAGAGAAATCGTAGTGCTTTGCCTTGTGATCTTAAGAGGAACATGAAATGATGGAGGAAAAGGTAGGTGGCACATTCTGCTCCTGAGCCAGATTTTCTCTTGGGCAGACACTAGGAGTTTTGTGGCAGAGCCCATTGAAACCCACTGAACTGACCTTGGATGGCCTTGGATTGAACTGCCACTTTCCTCAAGGAGTGGAAGGGGGAATCTAATGGCACAGTGGCTAGAGTGTTAAACTAGGACCTGAGAGTCCCAGGTTCAAATCGCCACTGGATGACGTTGGGCCAATCACTTTCAGACTAACCTACTTCACAGGGTTGTTATGAGGATAAAATGGAGGATGGTGGAGAACCATGTATGTTACTCAGAGTTCCTAGGAGTGAGGCTGGGTAAATAAAGTCCCCTGTCCAGGTTCCAAAGGAGAGTCAGGTAATGATGTAATTTCCCTGCAGAATTCTCAGCTTCTGTGCTTTTGCCAATTGTACTAGAGATGCATCATTCTCCATTACACCGGCATCAGTGTCACACATGTATAAGTAGATGGAAGCAATGTGTAGCTGGAGGAGGATGAAGTAATTAAGAGAATGAGTACTCAGCCCCTAGACAGACACACAGATACACAGCGATTGCTAATGCTCAGGGAAAGCTTAGTGCCACTTACAAATAGTTGCAACTACATGTATTTATCAAATTATGTTTAAAAGCATTGTTCACCTGCATCAAGGAGTGTATGAGTCAATCAGAATCTATTCACCCAGCACTCCCCCTTGCTTCTCCCAGCAACAGCTTGTTCCAACCCACTTTGTGAAAGGGGATCTATGGAGTTGTTCAAGCAACTGAACAGGCCCTGAGTCATCCCTTGGCCAGGTGTACAGATAGGCCTATATTTCAGCCTTGGAACAAAGGCTGTGTCTGCCAGGCAGCTGCTTTAGGTAAATAAAAACAATGAAGGAAGGAAGTGTCAGTGGCTTGTCAGCTGTGTCTTCAAAGAGCAGCTTCACAAATGCTGGAAAATTGAACTGTAGTTGCCACTTTTGCCATGATGTGAATTACATAACTGCTCCCCTAAAGCAAAGGAGTTTAGGCCAGGTCAATTAACCTCCCCCCTGGAAAAAGGAATGAAGGGGGGGATCTTTGGTTGTCAGAGAACTGATGAGTAAGAAGGAGATGATTCCTCTAAACTCTGTGCTGCTGATGCTGCTCCAGCTCTCGGTTGTGAATGTCCATCTGTGCCTCACTTGCTGGGGCAGCAAGATGAAACTGAATGCTGGAGTCTAGATTGGCCCAGTTTTGAAAAAAAATCCTGAAGAAACATTCCAGAGATTATTTATTTGTTATTTGCATTTATATCCCGCCCATCCTGCGGGTGGGCTCAGGGCGGGTAACATCATTAGAATAAATACAATTTCAGTTTAAAACTGAATTACAGGTTTTAGTGGAAAGAATTTGCTTTTTATGAAGGAGCAAATAAAGTCCTCAGTCCATTCCATTCCTTGATTCTCATCTCTTTGATAATTCCCCTGTATGGTGGCAGACTAGCACAGGAGAGGGTGTATGTGCCCCTCGTCTCCCACTGCACTGGGGAATTTACAGGAATGGAGTAGATCAGGTATGTCCAACAGGTAGATCACGATCTTCCAGTAGATCACGGAGGGGTCAGAGGTAGATCACCAGCCACTTACCAGTAAATGACAGAAGGTGCATTATAAATTGGGGGACGGGGCGGTGGAACCCAACTTTAGTGGGTTAAAATTAATTTGAAACTAATTTGAAACTTTATTTTCATGGTGGTAGATCACCGGCACTTTTGGCTGAAAAAAATAGATCACTACCTGTTCGAAGTTGGACATGCCTGGAATAGATCTCTTGCAGCATTGAGACTCTAGATGGCGACAAGAAAGAACAGCTGACCCTGACCTGAATAGCACAGGCAAGCCTGATCGTGTCAGATCTCAGAAGCTAAGCAGGGTCGACTCTGGCAAGTACTTGGCTGGGAGACCAGCAGTCAGGAAGACAGGGGCAGGGTTTATTCAGCCACCTTTCTGAATATCTGCCAGGCCCCCAGTAGGGGTCAGTCACCAGAGGTTGCTATGACTTCCAGGTGCACACACAGTCAAGCTCACACACACACACACACATGTACATATGAAAAAATACGAAAAGAAAAGAAGAAAAAACAGCCAACATAGATAATGGCTGCAGATATAAGCACCATATGAAAAAATACAAAAAGAAAAGAAGAAGAACGAACAGCCAACATAGATAATGGTTGCAGATATAAGCACCAAATGTGGGCATGCCAGCTTTAGCCCATTGTTCTTCACTGTCAAGGAGTTACATTATGATGCTACCAGATAGACCCGACATGCCCTGAGTTGGGTTTTCCTCCATATTCGACACACAAAAAAAAATCAATTGGCACCCAAATGTCAGTTGCAAATTAATCTCAGTGGGAGGAATGGGGAAACACTTCAGTCCTCTAGCTAGTTCTGCAGTATCCTTAGTGCTGTTATACTCACTCAGCTGTTTGGGAGCCAAATGTAGCTGACATGTCACCTTTGGCTCTTTTGAGCACCATTCCCCAATGTAGCACATGACCCTTGCTCCACAAAAATGGGACAATGGCATTGTCCAGTAAGGCTCACAGTTGGCAGGTGGTTCTCACCATGAAAAAACCACAGCTTTGGAGGGTGGGTACCCCCCCCCCAGCACAGGCCAAGGATGGAAGTAAAGGGCTTGTCCTCGCCAGCATACCCACTTCCTTTCCCAGCCTGTGCACTCTCATCCCAGCTCATGGTGGATGCTGAGAGGAAGGCAAGCTGCCCGCAGAGAAGAGTGAGAGAGTAAAACCACCACAGCAGCCATCCAAGAAAACAGCCAGTTGGCCAGTAACTGAGGACTGGTGATGGTGGTTTTACTCCTCCTACTCCGCAGCCAGTTTGCTCTGTTCTGGGCATTTTGGCAATCTCATTCCTTTGCCTGAGATTCTGTGCCTCATGCTAGGGAGAGAGCAGGCAGACCAAGAGGGAAGCCTTTCCCCTCACTTTGGATACACAGGGCTGACTAAGGTTCAACACTGGTAGAGAAAGACAATCCTATCAGCCTAGGTACTCTGGTACTCCAGTCGTTTAAAAGGTGAGGGAGAGGCTCTGGCCTTTCCCTTGTGCTGTTTTCTCCAGGTGAAATAGCCCTTGCAGACTTTAGCTTCCTGTTAGGGACTGCATATGCACTGAATGGTTTTGGGGGAAGGCAGCAGCACCTCCTTCCTCTGTGCCATGGTCTCAACCCAAATCGGGCCCCTGCAATGCTTCTAAATGGAGTTGCAAGTTGCCACTGGGAACCTGCAGCTGCAGTATGGCTGCAAATCCCCATGGCAAACTCATGTAAAAGGTAATGTGTAGCTTGGCCCCGGAAACTACTGCCTTAGTGTATGTGGATTAATCTAACAAAGAGTCCTAACCATTTATATTACTACCCATGACCAAGAGGTGACTCTGTGTCAAGAAATTCCTTTGTGAATAGAAAGCATACTTTTAGAAAGCATACTTCATGCATGCTACAAAGAGATGAAGACTATACCTGCCTTTGGAATCTTTGCTTAAAAAACACACAACAGCGGCTAGGTGGCAGTATAACGACATCTTCTGATCACTGTGTAGGTTTATTGCTTTCAGTAGATTTCACTGTAATAACTTTGTGCCTAGTTTTTTCCAGTGTCCAAATATTGCTGGTGATCAGATTGTACGTGCAGCATATCTGCCGGAAACCTTTTCCAGACCTAAGTCTGTTCCCAGAGAAGCAACTCTGCCACATTCTTTTTTTTTTAATTCAATTTTTTATTATTTTAACATACACAATAACAATATATAACAGGGTGACCAAAGTCAAGAAAATATAGTGCAAGAGGTATTTACATAACAACTGTGGAAACAACATAATGCATGGCCGAATTGTACCTTAAATCAATGTCTTTAGCACAGGAGTATCACCAATTTCAAAAATACAGTAGGTTTGTAAGGTGTTCATTTTTTGGGATGATTTCACCTTCTGCTTTCAGTACTGGAAACCAAACTGCCTGAAATATTTTAGCATTTTCTTGTGCCACATTCTCAGTGTTTTCCTTGTCCTATCAAATTTCATTTTCATTCCCACATAATATAAGGGTGAAGGGCTAATCTCCGTACCTTTGTCTTTAATGAAGTCCATATCAAATGCTAAAATGGGTGT
Organism: Gekko japonicus; assembly: GCF_001447785.1. Lineage (NCBI taxonomy): Eukaryota > Metazoa > Chordata > Lepidosauria > Squamata > Gekkonidae > Gekko > Gekko japonicus. The sequence goes on from NW_015170940.1 coordinate 546,798, forward strand.
GTACACAGCACATAGCCAAGAGAAGAAAGAGGAGGAGCAACAGTTTTAAATTTATGATGGGGGACAATATATGCCTCACAGTGATGTCACAGCTGTAGTCCAGTCTGTTTCCATGTCTCTTGTACCTCTGTGATCCCTACCGCAAAAAAACAAAACAAAAAAACCCACCACCAAAACACAACCGTGTTTGCTGAGACCAAAATCACAGACACTTTTCTTATTAAAGTATCTAAATCAGTTAGATACTGTACTGCAGTTCTTATCCTTAACTCTCATTTTTTAAAACACATGTTGTTGCCCTGCAAGGAGCTTATAAAGCTCTTATGGAGTTATGTGCCATAACTAATAACTGGACTGTGCAATAAGTGTGCCAAGGGAAATAGAATGTATGGTGACCACAAGTTGGTGCTAACTGCCTGGACTGTGAACACGCGCCCAGATGAGGGAAGCCTCCCCCTGAGTCGATGTGCCAGGCCAAGGATGGATTCATGGGTTACCTGCCACTCCTCACCTGCAACGCAGCAGAGATGAACCAAGCACCCTGGCCACAGTGAGCACACAGAGCCAGTAAAAGCATGCTGCAGAGGAACGCCATGCCATGCAAAGGGAAGCCTGAACTTCTCCACAGAGACTCCATGAGCAGAAACCTCTGTTAGCACGCAGGCACATCTCCCCACCACCACCTTTGCCAGATATTGCACGTATGCTACCCAGTATGACAAAAGATCTACTTGCATAAAGGGATTAGCCGACTGACACGTACCTGCCAAGAGAGATCATGAGGTCATCAACACTAATGACCCTGGCCGCTGCTGCTGCTGCTACTGCTGCTGTCTTCTAAAGGTGTCACTGTTAGTAATAAATGAATCAATATTGCCCAACCATTAGCTCCACCATCCTCCTGCAACTAGTTCTTACCTAGCAGCTTCCTGGGGACGGGACAAGGGAAGTGGCCTGTAAAGCCCACCCCCAAGTCCAAATGGTGTATAAAAAGAGCAGGACCCACCATGCTCTCTCTCTCTCTTCCTCTATACCTAACCTCACCCTATCTTGCTGACTCTCAGTGTAGCGCTGCCCAGAGTCTCTCCATGTGTTCTGCCGGTTCAGAATACAATCCCATTTTCCCTTATAGTCTCCCCTATTTTTCTACTGTAAGGATCGCTTCATCATGTCAGGACAGGTCAGTATTGCCCAACCAACGAACTCCTGCTAATGCAAATGTCTCTGTACCCTTTCTGTCTGTTTTTCTTAGTACTGTATTGCTGAGTGTGTGATTGTGTTTCTATAAGTCTGTGAATCTCCCAGTAAAGAAACCATTTCACTAAAGATCTGGTCTCTGCATTTATTCTCTGGCTTACTGGAAAAGTTGGGACTCCTGTATACATAGGTTACTGCTCCCTATTTGCCAATTGCCATTTAATATATTCAAATTCCCCATCTTTATTAACAAATCAAAGCAATTTGCCTAACAATGTGACAAGAATAGAAAAAGGAAAGGAAAGCAGAGTCATAATCAGGGAAATACTGTTTAAAACTGTAATCAAGAAAAGCTGCTCGTTTATTTACTGTATTTATTGTATTTATTCACATTATGTTTACTGTATTTATTGTATTTATTCACATATCACATTATGTACGCTACCTTTCTCCCCATGGGCAACCCAAAGCCACTTGCATCATCACCCTTTTCTCTGTTTATACTGTCACAAACAACCCTGTGAGGAAGGTTAGGATGTGAGTGTGTGACTGGCCCAAGGTCACCCAGTGAGCTTCCATGGCAGAGTGGGGATTTGAACCTGGGTCTCCCAGACCTAATCCAACACTCTTAACTACCATACCCACACCCTCTCCCATAGGCATCCCATTTGTACAACACACAGGTCCTTTCTGCACTAGACCTTAAATCCTGGTTCAACCCTGTCCCCAAACTTACATTCTACACTACACGCAAGTTCACCTACCTCACAGGGTGTCTGTTGTGGGGAGGGGAAGGGAAAGGAATTTGTAAGCCGCTCTGAGACACCTTTGGGTAGTGAAGGGCAGGGTATAAATCCAATCTCTTCCCTTCTCTTCTTCTTCTTCTTCTTCACTCCTGTAATTATCTCGAAGTATTTTTACATTCTACGCTACACTCGAGTTCACCCCTGCAATTATCTCGGGGTATTTTTTGTTTCCACATTACACTGAGGTCACCCCGGTTTTGCCCCACACTTGTCCCGGGATAAACAGATGCTGTTATAACCAGGGATAAATGCAAGTTATTGTGTCGCGAGTTGAACTCTGATAAAACCAGGGATGAGATCCAAGTGCAGAAAGGACCACAGAGTAAGACAGCTGGGCACTCAGAGAAGCAAGACAACAAATGGATGAGGGGTGTGGTCGTGGGAGAGAAATTGTAATTTCAGTTTTACCCAGAAGATTGGAACCATTAGAGTGAGGGCTCCAAGTGAGAGCAGACTAAGAAGGAAGTGAGGAGAGATTTACAGTGCCATTCTAAGCAGAATTATTTATTTATTTATTCAAAGTTCTACCCCGCCCTCCCCACAAATGGGCTCAGTGCGGCTAACAAGCAAGGGCACCATGTGCCAATACATAAAACCAAGTAAAACAAGATAAAATTGAATAAATATCAAAATTACATAAAATGATCAGAATTACCCTTCTAAATCAATGGATGTAGAATGGTGTAAATCTGCTTAGGATGGCACTGTTAAGGGAGCAAGGTCACTAAGACATTAATAAATCCAGGAACCTTAAACTGAGGGGGGGGGGGGAGAGAAAGAAGTCCATCCAGTCTCTCACTGTACAGTCGAGATATAGTGATGGCCACTAGCTGGCTTTCTAAAAATGGTTCATTAGTTCATTGAGGATAGTTTTGTCAACATCTGTGAACCCTGAAAATTAAAGATTTTGGATTTGGAGGCAGTTTACTTATCAGTACCAGATGCTGGAAACAAGGAATGGGAGTGGGCTGTTGCCTTCGTGCCCTGCTTAGTGCTTCCAGAAGCCTTGTAGCTGCTGGAAACTGGATTCTAGATTAGATGGGCCCATGGTCTGATCCAACAAGGCCCGTATGGTCTCAGAAGAATTGAGTATGCAGAATTGAGTATGCAGCAGCATTGTGAACATTTGCCCAAAGTCATAGATGGAGTCAGCCCTGCCCACTATACTGTGCCAGTTTTTGCTTCTGGGAGCATGGATGGCTCCAGCCTCTGGATTTCTCAGATCATACTACAATGGATTTCTCAGATCATACTACAAAACAAGGGAAGTGTTTTCCTTTAATAGTTTTATCACTAGACTCCTTTAGATACTCTGCATCCACACATTGCCTTGAATCTCAAAGCTGTCCCTTACTAATGATAGCCAAATCAGTAAGCATGGATGCTGCCTCCTGTTTGTTTTTGAGCCATAATGTAACAGAAAGTTTTCTGGCGCACTACAACTTGAGCAGGCACCTCATTAGAATAACTCCAGAGAGGCAGCCATATTAGTTTAATGTAGCAAAATTAAACAGGAGAATAGGGTGCCTTCTCGATTAACAAAATTTATTGCAGCATATGTTGGAGCTCACTTTGAACCTTTAACTCTCTGTGCCAGTCTGGTTAGGCAAACTAGGGGTTAAGGATACAACTTGAGTCTTTCCTGTGTGTGGTCTTTACCACACAGGGACAGGCTTGTGTAGTTTCCTTGTGGCTGCTGCAGGAGAAGATACAGGGGCTTCCACATGTCAGATTTCCCTGCCTCAATACCCCCAGCAGCAGCCACTACCACCTACTGACCACCAGAGCATTTTCATTTTTTAAAATAACTGGCAATTGAATATCTTTATATTTTTCTAATAATATAATCGTTGACCATGTTCTCTGATCTCCTAGTTTTCTTTAAAAAATTAAGTCTCTACCCCATTAATTGCTGTGATATGTCTTTCTCTTATTTTAAAAATAATAAAATTTGGGAATTCAGAGCACTTGATACACATAATACTTGATCAGGGCTTTTTTTGTAGAAAAAGCCCAGGAGGAACTCATTAGCATAACAGGCCACACCCAACCACAGAAACTCATTAGCATATCAGGCCACACCCCCATGCCTTCCCTTGGCTTGCCTAGGTGCCCCGCAGCTGTGGGGAGCCCGGGTAAGCACCCCCTTGAAGGGAAGGGAAGGCAGTTTAAACTGCCTTCCCTTGGCTTGCCCGGGTGCCCCATGGTTTAAACAAGCCGGCCCTTGGACAGGCCAGGGAAGGCATGGGGAGGCATTTTAAATGCCTCCCTGATCCTTCCAGGAGGCCCCCTGGCCCACCCGCCTCGGAGTTGCCGGGGGGATCACTCTCCAGGCCTTCCATCTGTAGCCACGCACGCATAGGTTTTGGCTGTAGTGGGCATGAGCAGCTCTGAAGCCAGCTGGAACTCCGTTCCTGTGCGTTCCTGCCCCAAAATAGCCCTGTACTTGATTGTGTTATAACAAGTGAGGACCCACAAGAAACTTGCGAGAGCGGCTATCCCATTCCCTCCACCTCTGCTTCTTCCCCTCTCTCCCTACTTCTTTCACTCTCTTTCTCCTTCCTGCCACCCCTTTTCTTAATCTGTCTCTCTCCCCCTCCCCTCCATGCCTGTCACTTCCTTTCTGCCCCCATCCTATCACTCTTTCTGCCCCTGTCACTCTCCTGGCTTCCAACCTACTTCCCCCTGCCAGCAGCAGTAGCAGCCACTCTCCAGGAATCACAGTGGATTGCCCAATACAGAGATCAGTTTGTCTTAGGGTTGCCAGCTCCATGTTGGGAAATTCCTGGAGATTTGGGGGTGGAGCCTTGGAAGGATGAGGTTTGAGCTCGGAAGTGACCTCAGCAGGGTATAATACAGTAAATTCCACCCTTCAAAGCAGCCATTTTCTCCAGGGGAACTGATCTCTGTCATCTGGAGATCAGTTGTCATTCCAGGAGATCTCCAGCCCTAACCTGGAGGTTGGCAACACTACTTCCCCTGGAAAAATGACTGCTTTGGAGGGTGGAGTCTATGGCATTATATCTGTTTGAAGTCCCTCCCTGACTCAATCCCCACCATTCCCAGGCTCTACCCCTCAAATATCCAGAAATTTTCGAACATGGAGTTGGCATCCCTATTTCCTTCCCACCCAACAGCCAACCTACCTTTATCTGCCCCTGTCTTTAGCTTTCTGTCTCCTTCCCCCCTTGCAGCTTCTACTGAGGAAAAGTATGTTTTTTCTCCACAGTGGGGACTAAAGCAGTTTACCTTATTCTCTCCTCCTTTTTATCCACTCAATATATCTATGAGGTTAGGTTTAGGCTGAAAGTATGAGACTGGTCTAAAATCACCCAGTGAGCTTCCACAGCAAGATGGGGATGTAAACCTGGATCTCACAAACCATACTCTGAAGCTCTGATCATTATACTACACTGATTTTCATAGGGTGGCTGCTGTTGAACAGTAGCAAGCAGCTGGGCCTAACTGAATCACGGAAGTCAGGTGGTATCAAGTCACCCAGAGGGTGCTGCTAGGCCTAGGTTTGCCAGCCTCCAGGTGGGACCTGGAGATTCCCCAGAATTACAACTGAACTCCAGACAACAGAGATCTGTCCCCTTGGAGAAAATGGGTGGACTCTGGGGCATTATATCCAGCTGAGGCCTCTCCCCTCCCCAAACTGTACACTCATCAGACTTCACCACAGAATCTCCAGGGCAATCCTAGTCCCAGGCCTAACTCCAAACTCCCTGCTATTTAGCCATTCATACTGCAGGAGGAATCTTACCCAATCCAAGCTCCAGTTCTGCTTTTGCTTCCTCCCTCCCTTCTGGCTATCAACCAGTCTATCTCCCACTGTTGATATGGCAGGGCCTGGAGTAGATCCCTGCAGCAGCCATTTCAAAAGGTATGGGGGTGGGATTCAACCTTCCCTGAGTTGTTCTTTTTCCCTTTTTGGGTTTTTTCTTTAGACCCACGGAGTACGCTGAATCTGTAGAAAAACCTGTGTGGGGAGTGAGCCCCCTATCTGTGGAAATTATCCACTTGCAGAGGAGACTGTTCAGAATTAGATATATAGATGATATTCCATTGCTGATTTTACAAAAGCCTCTTGATGACATGGAGCGTAAATGATCGCCACAGGGATGGGGCTGGGAAAATGGCTGATGTGTAGGCGGGACTGATACTGAAGTTTCCCACCCACATGGCAGCCATCCAGGCTTTGCTACGATCCTTCCCAAAACTTTGCAGCAAAACATGTTTATAAAAGATTGGAGAAAAGCCAAAGAAACCACAGGAGACACATGAATGCACCATGATGCTTTGGGACAGCAGGGGGGGGGGGAACCCACTTCCCAATGGCATTGAACTCCAGGCAAATGACCTGTGTGGAAATGGCCTCTCTCTCTCTCCCCCTGAACAACTTTCTCTTTGATTTTTCTATCCATCAAAAAAAGCTTCCCCCCAACAGACAAAGAAGATGGGGCATACACGTAAGACAAGATGACATACTTTTACACCAGTTTGGTGTAGTGGTTAAGTGTGTGGACTCTAATCTGGGAGAACCGGGTTTGATTCCCCACTCCTCCACTTGCTGGATGAACTTGGGCAAGCCATAGTTCTGGCAAAGCTGTTCTTGAAAAAGAGCAGTTTCTGTCAGAGCTCTCTCAGCCCCACCTACCTCACAGGGTGTCTGTTGTGGGGAGGGGAAGGGAAAGGAGATTGTAAGCCGCTCTGAGATTCCTTTGGGTAGTGAAGGGTGGGGTATAAATCCAATTTCCTCTCTCCTCTTCTCTTCTTCTTTTGCAGCAGTCCTGTACTGAATCCCATAGGCTTTTAAAACAGAACCTGGCAAAGAACACCCATGTTATTCGTGGGCACTCAGTGAAATCGCTGACCAGTCGGGTTAGAACGGATAAAAGGAAGTACTTCTTCACCCAAAGAGTGATTAACACATGGAATTCACTGCCACAGGAGGTGGTGGCGGCTACAAGCATGGACAGCTTCAAAAGGGAATTGGATAAACATATGGAGCAGAGGTCAATCAGTGGCTATTAGCCACAAGACATAGATAGGAACTCTTGGTCTGGGGCAAGTGATGCTCTGTATACTTGGTGCTGGGGGGGGCAACAGTGGGAGGGCTTCTAGTGTCCTGTCCGCATTGATGGATCTCCTGATGGCACCTGGTATTTTTGTCCACTGTGTGACAGAGTGTTGGACTGGATGGGCCTTTGGCCTGATCCAACATTGGCGTCTCTTATGTTCTTATGGATGGGCCACTGGCCTGATCCAACATTAGCTTCTCTTGTGTTCTTACATTCTTATTTTGTCACAGCAGTAAGAGAATGTGTTGTGGCATCTTATGACTAATGCTGTAGACCAATGCACACACCTGGGAGAAATGAATACACCAGATTCCATGGGGCGTGTTTTAGAGTAAACATGGATAGGATCTTCTTGCAGTTGGTGAATTTTGGAATAGCCATCAAAGAAGGGGATTAAAAGATTCCACAAAGCAAACAAAGCACAACTTCAAAAAGAACTTTTTATTGAACATGATATGAAAGATAACTGATCAAAACTTTTAAAACCCAGTACATAAGTGTAAATAATGAATCATCGAGCCACTGAAAAGGAAATAATGTCAGAATTATGCATATAACGATTAGTGAATAAGAATGAGCACAGGCTGATTATAAAATGCTATAAAGCAATCAAAGTAAACTTGCAAATTTTCCTTTGGGGATTATGCAAAGTGGTGTGGTTTTAAAAAGTCAAATTTTATTTTTCTCCCCTAAAATACCAGCAGTTTAGAAAGCTTATACCATGTGACCACCCTGCTACCTTTACGAAGACAAGATTAATACACAGGCTTAACTCATTTCTCTCTCACCAGTAATTACTGCTTCTATTTACAGCAATCTCTGAAGTCCTCTTGAAAAAGAACATCTACTTGTCTGACAGTGGCATTTAATGTGATAATGAACACACAGCACCTAGCACAGCATAGAATCTTGCGGTGGGAATTTCTCCGCCTAGACTAGTTCATTGCCCTTGACATTACCTTGTTTGAAGTCTATATTTCTTCCCCTCCCCTGTTTACATCATAGGCAATTGCTGGTTTTACCATTCTGGTCAAAGTACTTATTCAGCTTTTTAAAATGAGAGGGAAAGTCCTGGTCAATGCCAGCAGGATTCTGAAACCCAGATCTGAGATTCTGTGAGGGGTTTTTTTCCCCTCCTGAAACTTAGTTCTAAATTGAGTCTGCCCTTTCTTTTTCTCTGGTGCTACAGTGCTCAAAAAAGCAAACATGTAATATCCTGGAACAGTGGCTATTTCTGCCTTACAACAAAGCTGTCTGTCCCATACCCACCCCTATTACTGTGCTGCTAGGCCAGATTGGACAAGGGCTACTTGATGTGCTCTTTTTCTCTGCATGAAGAGCTTCTCATAAAAAAGGGCATCTTTCATATGCTGAAGGACATCTAGACCTCTAGGGTAAATAAAAGATAAAAATCCCACTTACGAACATCAGATATCAATATGATACTAATGTCCTGGATGAATCAAGCTGCTTGTGGTTTATCAGCTACGTTTTCTTTAAGTACCAATCGTATTTATTGCTTAACTTTCCTAATTTCCTCTTTGCCATGGTTTGTTAATTAATGTTGGGAGAAACCTGCACGATAGATGCATCAGTAAAGATACGGAATATTATCACAATAAATATACTCCCCACTCAGTAAAATTGAAATCCTTTTCTTTAAAAAACAAAACTTCAATACATTTGTGAATTTAAGGGGCCTCCTGGACACCTGTGCAATGAATCATACAGCTCCAAGGCTAGAAAAAGACAAATCCAAAGCATTATAAAACCCAATCCAAAGTATTATTTAAAAGACCAAATAAATTTGTTATCCAAGCATGTGAGTGCTCCTTCATAGAATCATAGAATGTTAGAGTTGGAAGGGACCTTGCAGGTCATCCAGTCCAGCCCTCTGCATTCTGCAGGAGCATAGCCTTCACCATGGCTGCATCCCACACTGCTCTGAGAACAGATCAAATGATAATATGTGTAGAAAAATTATGTGGATCATTCAGGAAGTTTTCATGTGTCAATGCCAGTGGAGCAAACTTGCGAGTGGGTGGAGAACACAGGTTTCAGAACGTCTCACATGATTCCCTCATTTCATACATTTCCAGAGCCATGGGACACAGCCCTGTGGAAGGAGGCACAGGGAACCGGCGTCCATGAATCAGATCCACGTGGACAGCCAAACATGAGAAGATATGTGTAATCACATACAATAAGTGGTTTGGTGGCAGAGGATCTGCTTGGCACATAGAAGATCCCAGGCTCGATCCCTGGTATTTCCAGTGAAAAGGATCGGGTGGCAGGTGATAGAAAGACCTCTGCTTGAGACCCTGGACAGCTGCTGCCAGTCTGAGTAGACAATAATGACCTTGATGGACAAATGGTCTCACTCAGTATAAGGCAGCTTCATGAGTGTTCATGTCTTCCTTCCCATATCCCCCTCTATTCCACTTCCAGCAAGCTGTTTGGTAGGGTTCTTTTAACTGGTAGTTTGTATATCACTGCAGTGTTTTAATACTCTAGTGAGTATTAAACTAGTGAGATTTTTTTAAAACCAACAAAAAGCCCGCGAGAAATGGGTGGAGGGAAATGGCTCCAGATGTGGTATGGTTGTTTGCATTTGATCATGTGTTAGAGTAGGTTTACTTTATGCCTAATTTGGGTGATCAGGCCTATTTGAGCAGGGATATTTTGTTCGTTTTTTATGCACTCTTGTTTAATTTTGTTGCAACAGACTAACATGGCTACATCTCTGGAATTATTCCTCACCTTGATAACCCACACTCAGTGGGACTGGTCTCTCACCTATCCAAATGTGTGAGAGGGCATTTGTGGGATCCTATGGGAATACAGACACCCTTACCTTCAGTAAGAATGAAAATTGTTTCACTTGTCACAGGGGCCTATTACACATGCACATTATACTGCAGATTTTCTGAGCAGTAAGCCTTTAAGCTTGACTTTAGAGTCTGTGCCCTCCGTATGCACCATTCTTTTTCCTCCAGTGTATTTATTCTGCAGCTACAATAAAAACCCACACTTTTCTAAATGGGGTGGGAATGTCACTTGTGACATGTGTGGAGGGGTATCCAACGTTTTTAAAAAGTATGCAATTGTCCTATTGCAGCTGCACAGTTGCATCCAGCAAGCACCTTCCATTTAAATCCTTGTGGCTCAGGTTTTGTGCATGCATCTTAGCATTAGTTTGTTGAATGAAAGGGAACAGAAAGGAATGCAGGCAAAAGGTGCCCCCCAAAAAACTTTGTTCACTAAAAGAATAAAAGGAAAACTGTTTTCAAAGCTTTAGGTTTCCCATCCACGTGTTTCTCTCTTTACATCTCATGTCAATTTCATTCCATGCTGATGGTCCCCCCCTTTATTTTGTTTGCATGCAGCACTGAAATCCTTTCTTTGCTTTCTTTCTTTTTCTTTTTTGTACTGGGGACACCACCGTTTGCCACCTCTCCAGTCCCCCTTTCATTCAATACCAGAAGGGAACTAAACCTCGCACAGCGTCTTTTAAACCCCCCCCCCCATCATTTAAAATTTTTATTATTCAGCAATTCAGGACTAGCAATAGTCTCATATCACTAGACTCATTCTGCTTGCCAAAAAAATAAAAAAATTAAAATAACAAGGGAAAAAGTAATCAATGGAGTTTGTACACTGATGAAGGGGGAAGGATGATAGAAGGTGCAGAGTTGGTGGAACAACCTCCATGTGGGCAGGGGAGTGACCTTCAAGGGGTGGCAAAGGGGCAGGGGGAATCCAAGGGAATCTGAATTACCTTAGTCTTGAAAGCGAAACAAGGGAAAAATCAGCACAGAATCACTCTCAGAAAACCCGTGGAAACAGCAATCAGAAAGCAAAGTGAGTGCTGAAGGGAGGATAGCAATCAGAAAGCAAAGTGAGTGTTGAAGGGAGGAAAATCAATGCATAATGAAAAAGAAAACTGAATGGACATGCACAGTGAAAGCAAGGGAAAACACCCATGTGTGATGGGCTATTATCTATCTCTGAGGTCTGTTATGGCTAATGTGGGATCATAACTGACACATGGAATTCCTTCTTGCCCAGAAGAAAGGATAAATGACAAAATATATAATTTTCAGTTTAGGTGCTGGGGAGTTGGAATACATTCCACAACAAAATAGGGGTATGTAAAACAGCACAGTCCAGTCCCAGGGGCCGATCCAAGGTGCATCTCAGCAGATGAGGCGCTTTTTGCAAATCCAGTGATACGGAAGGGAACATGCATCAGCTGCCCATGACCCATTAGGGTACATGATACCACAGTCTTTGTTATAACCCTTCTTTGGTTCCCCGATATCCCAAAAGCTAGAAAAAAGATCAGAGATAATTACACCAACATATACACATCAATAGCTGTACCATGAGGAATGGATCTCAATCTTCCCACACTATACAGTATTCAGTCCTGTGCAGTTTACATTAAACTGAGATGGAAGGAAGATCCATACGCCCACATTCTTTAATACAATCTGCAGAAAACTTTTGCTAAAATTATTATTGAAGGTGGGAATATAATATAAGGGGAGCTTCCTGTTAATAAAATAAAGTAGAAAATGGATATATTTTAGAATTAAGATGCTGAAGAAATCCCCCCCCCCAAAAATATTAGATTTATACTTGTTTGGAGCAATTACACTTAAGGATGATCTTCATGCAAAGTGCTAAATAAGTAACTATAAGTGAAGGTAAGAAAAATCAGAGCAGGAAATGAAGAGAAATCAATAATAAATATCCTGTTTAATGATGGAAAAGCACTCTTAATAAATACCCTGCATAGAACAATCATACATATTCAAATGTCTGATTCTATGGTAAAAGCCAGCAGGAGAAAATTAGTATCAATCAGTTAAATATGTTACAGCAGAAATAATTAGCTCTAATCTAGAATACAAGCTAGTCCCTCTTTATTTCCATGGGCTCTTACAAGTAAAAATTTGAATAAATTAGTTTTTTTTAATTTTGAAATAAATTTATACATTGGCATCAAGAGCAAGAAAGTTGGTCAACAGATGTGATTCCTTTTCTTTTAAGTCAGCATTTTCATTATGTAAATAGAAGGAAAATTGGAGAAGTATATGTTCCTGGAACTCACATGTTGCAATAATGATAAAAACTGCATCTCATTTTGTGTTTTTGAGGGGAAAAACAATCTTATGAGTCACACTGTAGTTAGAGGTTGAAGTGCAATTTTAATATTAATATTAGCAAGTATTTACAGACCAGATCAGTTTCTCGTCAGTTTTTCCTCTAATCCTATTTTTTTTTAATTGCAGATTTTGTGGAAGGAAGCTTCTTTTACAAACTTATAAAGACAACACTGAACCATACAAATGTCATTCTAGAATAGATTGTATATGAAAGGTAATTCATGCAGATAGAAACGGCATATGCTGCTTTTCAAGTATCCAAAGCAAGAAACAATTGAAAAAAAAATCAAATTTATACTTTTACTGAATGGTGTACTAGGTATTGATTTGCAAATTACCGTAAATTAATATAAAGCATGTAATACAGAGTTAATCTTTTCTTCACTAAATAAAGGCCAAAATAAGAACAGGAACTCATACAAAAAGTGTGAAGTTAAAGAATCAATAATTGATAGGTCAGAGAACAGAAGAAGAAATAGCAGCAAGTAAAAAACACTAGTTAGATCTGACAAATATCTTTGAACTCAATAAAGCATTCATCTTCAATAAAGGAGGGTTATTTTTTTAAAGTAACATAGTTGATGAGGTATATTAATATGAGAGTGATGAGGGAACTTTAGCTCAGTGGCAGAGCACACCCAAGCAGAGTGACACCCATTGACTTCAGAGGACTTAGAAGGATGTTAATTCTATTTAGGATGGCACTGTCAGATGGTCATACACCAGAGTAAACAATTCTGAGTTAAATGGAAGAATTATCAGACTTAAATGTGTTCATAAATGTTTGGATTATGATGTAATCAAAGAGCAGAAGACAAAAATAATTATGACAGTGAAACATGAGAAAGTTTATAATCTGATTCACATTTTTTAAAGTCCTCATTAATGAATTTGTGGAATTTTATAGAAAATTCAAAGTTTTTTGTTTGCATTTAGAGACCCATTAACCATACTGCTGAGATGTGCACTGATGTATAAAAACTGACCCCAAACAATTTTGAGTGGTCTTTATGTTATGTAATAAAATTTGAGTCTATATACCTTAATATGTAGTTTTAAATCCACCAAAATAAAGCAGAGCTTTTGAGAAAGAAAACAGTCAATTGTATAAACAGAAGTTGGTATACAAAAAAAATGTACTCACCTGATACTTACAACGCTACCATCTTCACTCCATCTCCATTTTTCATCTTGTTCTTTATCTGTTGTACCCAACCAGTGTGTTCCTTTGGTACTGATAGTATTTCTCAGAAATTCCTGGAATTAAAAAGAATCTAATGTAGAAAAAAAGAGGTAAAGGGGCATTATAGTTCTTTAGATATACTTGATGGACATTTGATAGAAAGCAAATACACCTTGCCACCAAACTAGAGCACTGAAAGATTAAATAATGCAAATTAAGAATATGGCAGCTATCACTCAGGGATGATACTGAGTTACTGAGATTGGGAAAATCACCTGGCTAGCCATCCTCAAAAACTAGGTAGAACCTTTACTGTGGTCAGGTTGGAACTTGTCAGGCACCATAGGGCTCAAAGCAGGACAGACACTGATTTTTTACATTCTGCTATCACCCAGTTTACTGAAAGAAGACCATTCAAGTCAAGGCACAATTCCATATGCCAAAATCCTCCTGAGAAGCTGCAGGTTAACCCAGGTAGCCAATCCTATGTGATAGATATAAAGTTCTGCTGTATCTGCTGCTCTCCCTCAGTCTGGGCACTCCTAACTGAGGGAGGCCAAAGGGCTATCTGCATCTCTACCTTCTATTTCATGCTAACACTCGGATCCAAGGCCTTGGTGGGATCGTCAATCTATGACTGTTTGAGGCTGCTGAGAGCCACATGGACCAGCAGATATCTGCAGTGAGAAATTAAGAAGCAAAAGAAAAAGGTGGAAGTCCCAAGATAAGGAGTGGCAAGGGTAACACAACTGCAGAGAAACTGAGGAGAACTGTAAAATAAATTGCAAATAGTTATGATTGTGCTGTCTCCAGTCAATAGCACTATACCAAATGTTCTTGCAGGCTTTTCTTGTATTTCCTTGTTCCTGTTCATTCTTGCACAGCAATCTGAATGCTAATAAAAATGCACCTTTTGATTAGTTATCCAAGCTAACAGATTCAGAGCTTTATGAATAAGTAGCATGATATAACTATACTTAGGCCCCGGTCACACGAGCGGGAAAATCCGCACTGGAAGGGAGGCATTTTAGAGGCGGAGCTAAAAGAAGTGCAGGAGCGTGATCTTGCGGTCCCCCACAGGTCTGTCCTCAGGCCGTAGGCAGCCGATCACACCAGGGATGCAACAGCGTAGTCCCAGCGAGGCAACATGGCAGTACTGCGTTACTGCGCATGTGCGGGTCGCGGATGGCTGCTGGATGCCATGGGCTACCTGCGCGTCTCCGATCAGACGCCCGCCCGTGCCGCGCATTTACCAGAAGCTACTACCTTTTCCCCAGTGCCTTTTAAATCCGCTTCTTCGGGCTGACGGTACGGGTTGGAGATGGGTGCGCTACGCTTCCCAGATGTTGTGGTATGATCGTGCCCGTTTGATGCACCCTCAATCCATCCCTTTCGCAGGGCAAATCCTCCATGTGGCACTTTAACTATTAGAAGTATTTGCACTTTCACTATTACAGTGTCATTTGCAAACCAGAATCAACTGCTTAGCTTTCTGCATACAGATGGAATGATGTTGATTTGTGCAAAAAAAGAAAATATGGAGTACAGGCCTCTGGCTTCACTGGAATCACATCCATGTGTAAACTGCCTGAGAAGGTCCATTGGTTTCTTGGCAGGTGAGCTTACCTGTTCCTCATCAGATTCCACAGAGACCAAATGAGCACTCTGTCCAATACAGTATGACAGAGACTCGCTCCAGGGTTTTGTCCCAGATGAAAAGTAATAGCAGGCATTCTCTTTGGCCTTCCACTTCGGGGGGCATGATGAAAACCTGATTGAGACGTGTTTGCAGATGGATGCTGAAAAGCAAACGTGCCATGGCACTCTATTAACATTTTGTCCTACTTGGAGACTGCAGATTGCACAGAGGCAGCTGATAATGATTGCAGTGGGAAAGGCATGCATACCACCTGTCTTCCAAAATACTGTGATGATAAGCCAATCTGACCTCTAAGGCATGTTCAACAGCGTGGCCTCCACTCGGCATTTCACTGTCCCTTTTTAATTCTCAATGGTGGCTTAGCTTCCATAAAACTCAGTGCAGAAAATCAGTGGCCAATAACTAAAAGCAGATTAATTAGAGATAGTCCTGTGCAAAAGGCCAGTGTGTTTTGAGCTGCACCTAACTCTCTATCAGGAAAGATACTAGCCAGATGTGTGTTTTGTTGAACAATATTTTTCATTGTCCATGGTAATTTACAGAGTGCAAGAAGACAGGTTCCTACTCTGAGAATCATACCATATAAAATTTTATATAAGGGCAACAACAAAAGGGAATGTAGGTAGGTGGAAATAGGGATAAACAGGATAAGAATATGAGCTCATTCTTTGCATTTGCTTAGTATAACAGTCCAACGGCACCTGAAAGCCTAACAAAATCTATTCCAGTGTAAACATTACTGACTTAGAGCTTGCTTCATCAGTTGTGCTGGAGTATAAATAGTAATGGGGCACTAAGGGTTGGTGCCAAAGCCTTTATGGAAAATGGTGGGTTTTGTGGAGAGATCTGAAGACAGTGTGGGCCAAACTACACAATATGGTCTTTAATGGTTCAGGTTGGGAATCCTAACCTCACTCAATTTCCCTGCAGTGACACAGCAGATGTGGGAAATATATTCAATTCAGATCAGGGCCATGGTGCTGGAGAATGAGAAGCCTTGGCCTCCCCCCCACCCCCGGCACCATTTTCCTGAGCCAAAACAGCCCCAGGGGAGCACTTTCTGTCTCACTGTGGGGCTGCACATGCACTGAATATTACTAGGAAAAAACACTTACTATATGAGTGAGTAGTGTAGCAATGGAATAAGTGGTCATGTGGAAAACTGGTGAATTTGCCACCATGGAGGTTTAAAAAACTGCACTGGAAGATCGTCTCTTGGGAATACTGCACTGTTAGTCTGCAGTGCAGGCTAGATGACCAACTTACTTCCAGGTCTATGATTTATGTTTATTCAGTTACAGGTGTATTTTTGCACAACTGTTAACATGGCTTGAGATCTTTTATCTTTTTATAGACAAACACACAAAAGCAGACAAATACTGGGCTTTTGTGTGCCTATGAAAGCCAGATGCTTAAGCCTCTTTGACATTTTTGGGTAGCACACTTGGAATTTCCTGTAAGTAGATCATGTTGAAGGTTTTTTTTAAAAAACTGTGGAAAGTCCCTGGCTATTTTGAGTTGGTTTAAGGGGTAAATGGGCCCAGGACAGACCCATCCTGAGGGACAACAGTTGACTGGATCCATATAACAAAAAAGAGGAATTTGCCAATCATTGTTCCAAATAGGGAGATTAGGGGCTTTTTGGAGTAGAGGAGCAGGAGTTTCAAGGCAGTGGAAGTATTGTTGATCATATATTTGCTGTGTAAACATTATGTATGGGGTGTCTGAATAGGATAAATTGAGGAGGTAATGACAATAATAAGTTGCTAGAATATCATTGTTGACTCAATAACTGGTCAGAACTTTCTAGAACGATCTGGAAGGTATCAACCGCCTGCCCAAGTAAGGTAGGATCTATGCACTGGTTGGTATTGGTGTGTGACAGAAGCTAGAGGAAAGGATTTACACCTCAGTAGGGTATAAATGATAAGTTACACTCTAGCAGGGGATTCTCTTTCTTTCTGTAATTGTCTTGGTATTTCTATCTGTCAGTTCTATTGTCCTCTATTTTTCTCTCCCTCTCACTGCAGTTTAAAAAGTCCCCTGGGGTTCACCCATGTTTGTAAGCCTGGAATAGAAACTTCAAAAATACAGTGGTTAAACATATTTTTCCATGGCAAAAGGCCTCCGGAGATACCTTTTGGCCCATGGGGAAATAAATATTTCTGGGTTACTACATTCCATGCCAAATTGCTAGCAACTCCCTCTCTGCCCAACTCCAACTTCCCTTACCCTTATTTTAGATTAAGGAAAGGAAGGGTAAAGCTTGGCTGATTTTGCACAAGGAGCTGCGCCGCCATCGCGCCTCCCTTTGCCCTGTTTCCATTGGTCCATTTCCCGCTCGAAGCCGCATGGCCGCATTTTGACCTGCGGCTTCGCCTGACTTTCCCCATGGTTTCGTGATCCTGTTTTTTGAGGCGGGTCAAAATGAGGCCATGCGGCTTCGAGTGGGAAATGGACCAATGGAAACAGGGCAAAGGGAGGCTCAACGGCGGTGCAGCTCCTTGTGCGAAATCAGCCCTTATCTCCCCACTGGATTAATTGCAACTGCCCAGAATACAATCTTGAAAAAATCTTATCCTTTCTTCCCTTCACTATTAAACTGTTCAGGAAGAGAAGCTTCAGGCTGGAAAGCAGTCCTACAAATTTTCATCTAATAATGTTGCCTGTTTCTGAAATTTCCTGGGAATTCTTGGGGAGCAGGTGGAGGAGAAGCCCCAAGGGGGATTGTCATAGGACACAATTAAAATATAGAACTATCCCAATGTTCTCTCACCAGTGATGCCCTGAAGTTCAGAGAAGTCATTTCTTAGAGATTTCTGAATAATTTCTTGCTTTGCTCGGATATCATCTAGGTCCTTCAGCACTGAAAGACAAATCAAAATGTCCACAGTGACTTGCAGTTTGGGGAGCTAGAGGGTGGTGGCTGTTGCTCAGCCACTAAATCAATCATTCAAAGTGTTCCTACTATCAATAGCAATGTCAGAGTGAAGCATACAGTACTTTCAGTGCTTATTCATTTTAAGTATTGAAAGGCGGGAGATGATTATCAGTACAAGGCTTTTATGCAGAACATTACTCAGCTCTAATCTGACTCTGCGAAGAGCGGCATCCAGATTTATACTGTTCCAAACTGAACTACATACAATGTAACTACTTTCATGAGGTCTGATTGGACCTAAGCGGAGATTTCTGATAGGATACTCTGTATGGCTTTAGGACCACTAGAATGTCTTTATTATGCAGCCAATCACAACAGAGGAAGCTAGGATACCTTAGCACAAACCATAACTGCTTAGAAATCTGAGCATACATAACAATTCACACCTTACTAAATTTTTTCAACTGTCTGAATCAGAAGAGCTCTTGTGGGAAAAGAAAGCTATTGTTTTCATGAAGTTGGAGATGTATGATATATAAATGGAGCAAATCAGCCTTTATATGACAGAATTAGCGGGGCCTGGCTGCCAACTGGTGTAGCTACATTTTGGACACTGGAACTAATGGAATGCCATACGTCACTCTGACATTTCCTGCTTTGGATTCTGTGGCCTCGGCATTACTCACAGGCGTCACAGTGGTTTCTATTGGTGGAGTCGTTATTGTTATGTTTCACACCAATACAATTAGTTGACTTCATTCTTTTTCAGATCACACTTATGATCTAATGGATAGCACAAACATTTTACACATGGTCACATAATCAGATCAGCTGATATAAGTGTAATGGTACTACACAGCCCAGAAAGGGCTACCAGGGCTCTTTTTGTAGCAGGAACTCCTTTGCATATTAAGCGACACACCCCTCATGTAGCCAATCCTCCAAGAGTTTACAGTAGCTCCTGTAAGAAGAGCTCTTGAAGGATTGGCTACATTAGGGGTGTGTGGCCTAATATGCAAAGGAGTTCCTGCTACAAAAAGAGCCCTAAAGCATTTCACATTACTGGTCCTCAGTTGTAAAGCCACCCTCATCCTCATCAGTGTCTTTCCTAAGAGAATTAAGGGAATATAATATGAAAGAGCCACAACACTTACCAGACATTGTCATCTCGGAGTTGTTCAAGTGTAGCTCTTTCAATTCCTCTGAAATTTCTGAGTCTAAAAAGAGAAAAAGGATGGAGAAAGGACTATCCTGTTCCTCATACTTCTGTCAAAATAAGCTTTGCTTGAACCACGCTCCCTGTGTGCATCCTCCCTTGGCCTTCCTTCCTAAACTGACTAAAACTGAGACATGGGTCTTGTTTGTCAGACCTTACTAATAATTATGACAGTGGAGATGCTCCTTGTAGGTCAGCTATCTCATCAGGCTCTATTATACTCAATTCCTTTTGTAAGACTCGTTTTAAATGTTCAATCTGAACATTGAAGCTATTGGATTATAAATCTAGAAAAATATTTAAAAATTGTTACAAGAAGTTCAAATTTTAAAGTGTGGTTTAGAAATACTTCAAATGCTAAATAATTAGGACCCTCCCCCCCCTCATTCTCAGAACGAACATGGCAACAATTTCTCAGATCAGTCTATAAACAATTCTGAGCTTTCTCTCAAAGTCAGTGGCAACTGATGAAGGCCTGATACAATGCCAGCCTCCAGATGGAACCTGAGGATCCCCAGCTCATACCCAGACTACAGAGGTTCCCCTGGAGACAATGGATGCTTTGGAGGGTGGAATCTATGGCACTGGGCCCCATTGAGGTTCTGTCCTCCCCAGCTCCACCACCAAATCTCCAGTAGTTCCCAAACCTGGAGCTGGCAACCCCACACCTGCTAGCAGCCAGGGGGACCTGGCAACCCTATGGCCTCTGGAGTTTTACCCCACCCTACAGCAGAACAGCAACCAAGGTATGCCTGGGAAAACAGTAACTCCCATACTGCAACTGGGGTAGGGATGTCAGCCTTCAGGAGGGACCTGGGGATCCTCTGGAATTACAGCTAATCACCAGACTACAGTGATCTGTTCCCCTGGAGAAAATGGATGTTTTGGAGTGTGCAGTCTATGGCATTGTACCCCACTGAGTTCCCTGCCCCCCCAAATCTCCAGGAGTTTCCCAACTTGGACATGGCCACTGTATCCCCCCCAAAACCCCTGCTGGTGGTCAGGAGGAGAAATATCTGAAATTCAGAGACCCAGCCCCAGTGGCCACTCAGTACAAATTTCTCTGTAGCACTTTCTAATTTCCAGATCTCACATGAAACTAAGCCTTGTCTCAGTTTTTCTGGTGGGGTTTCACTTACACTTCGACAAGAACAGGAAGATGAATAGAGCCAACATCACAAAGCATGTGACCATCATCCCATAAAGAATGAACTCATGCCTTCTTCTGTTGTCTTTCACTTGTGCAGCCTGAGAGCTGGAAAAAGCTGTGGAAGAGAACAGTGGTGGAGTGGAAATCATTTGCTGTTAATGAAGACATTTCTTAGAATGAATACGTAAAGGAAATTCCCTTTTCAAATTAATAACAAGAAGCCAGGCTTGAGTGCATCAGGATGGCCTCAAAGTCAGGCGTGTGCAAGCATGCATGCACTCTTAAAGCAAGGCTCCTAGCTTCTATTTTGAGACAGAGGGAAGATATAAACTGTTTTATGCACTGTTCTATCACCTCATTTGAAAAAAGGAAGTAGCAAAAATAGCAAAGTCAAGGACAAGTGAAGCAAACCAAAGAATTCTTTTTCAGACCCCAGATTCACCATGTGCAAAGAGACTCACAAGTTTAGAGCTTCTTATCCTTAAAAAAATGTATATTTGAAGGTAGTAAGTTAAGGCTAAACTACACGTGATGAGTTCTGTAATCAGAATCTCTGGCATTTCTTTTTTAAAGCTAATAAGCAGCCCACAACACAGCTGCCTTAAAGACTCAGTCACTGGGAAATGGAAAGGGATGAGAAGGGAGCATAAAAAAATTAAATAAATAAAGGCCTCTTCCTGGATTTACAGTAATTTAAGGAAATGGATGAACAAATATGAATCATGTATGACTTAACATCACATAAATCTCCAAATATTTCTCAAATATACATCAGTCTTCAATATGTGAAATACATGAGCTGCAATGAATAGTCGGGAGATTAAAAGCAATATCTAACAGTTACTATTTGTCACTCCCAACCCAAAAGAAAGACTTCACAGATTCTCAATTCACAATTTCAATGGGCTGTAAAACATAATCTTCAGATGATATGCCCACCCAATTTATCACATCCATACCTTTCTGCATTTCCATGTTGTTTGGTTCTTTCTCAGTTGATGAGCCCTGCGGTGTTTGAGGATCCACCTGAGTTATAAAACCCATGTCATCATACTCTCCCTTGTCTCCCAAACTACTTTGTGAACCTAAATCGAAGAAAATAATTAATCCCATTGCAGTTACTGGAACTGATTCACACATATTTATGAACCATTGTAACTAAATTACAGCACATCAGAAATTACTCCATTGTGTTCAAGTGTCAGCAAAGCTGGCTTTTTATTTCCAGGTGGTGAAGACCATTCATGGATGTGCCACCCAGTCTGAGGATCCCCCCCCCATGCTTAATAGTCTTGGCTCTTCTGGCTCAAGGACTGGCCCTCAGACTGAGGGGGGAGCCTCTTAGTCCATCCCACAAGGCTGCCACACAAGGTTCAGAAGCTGTGTCCCAGAATCCCTTGAAGTGCTGCATGCAAAGGCACACAAGTTTTACTTCATGGGTGTAATTCATTGCATGTACATGATGAGTATACCTCTCAAATGTTTGTGCTGCTTCACTTACATGCCAAGCAAATAACTGTGTGGATGACAGAAATCAGTTGTCTCTGTACCATGTACAATATCGTTTTTAAAGGCCCAAGTCATGATTTCTGGGCTTTGGACATACCACAAATAGCTGCTGTTCTACTAAGATCTGCCCTGTGTTAACACAGATGTGAGTTAAGCAGTATCTTACTCTTTCTTTCCAATTTGACCTATGGGAAGTTACTGAAGCCAAGCTTCCAAAATACAGCAAAATGATCCCCAAATATGACTGGTCTCTACAAGAGCCTCACAAGCTATGGCAAAGTCATAAGAAACATGTACAATAAAGATTTGTGATTTCAGTCATTTTCCCCTGGTTGGTTTTTAAAATGATGGAAGTATAATGTTGAAACTGATCCTTATTGTTTACCCAGTGAACCATGCTGTAACATCATGTTTAATTGTTCAAGGGGGCTTTTCTACACAGGTTTAGTCATGCTGGTCACATGACCACGGAAACATGTTTGGACAACACTGGCTCTTTGGCTTGGAAATGGAGATGAGCACCTAGAGTCGGATTCGACTAGCTTTTGAGCAAGGGAAACCTTTACCTTTAATAGGGCTGCACTCTAACAAAATGGTTCAGAAAGACAGTTGAGTTAGAGTTAGAGATTGTGGTCTATACTACTCTGTATACTGCATACCGTCTATTGCTATAAGCAGAATCCTCTGTAATTTTTGCATCATTTAACATACTATATTAATAGTTATGCTTCACTTCAGTTCTATTTTCAGATTTCTCATTAGTTCTAGATAGCTACTATACAAATCATATTGCATTGTTTTTTTAGATGTCCCATCCTGTTGATTGTATTGACATACTCCGTGTAATCCATCTTGGAAACCCAGTGAGAAAGGTAGATTATAAATAAGGTAAATAAATATGTAAATTAAATTGTGTCTGAGTTGGAGAAACAGAAGGAAGTAACCATACTAACTCACCTATTTCTGAAGGAAGGGGAGGTGCTGATGGACTGGCAAATGCGTAAATCCCTGTAGGCACAAAGAAACAAAATAAAGATCTTAGGGAATTGACATTTTTGCAGATTTTGGCACAGGAATAGCAACACTCCCTGAAGGACAGAAAGGAAGGAAACCAGTGAAGATGGGAGAAGATGCACTATGATGCCCCTCCCAGCACCCTCCAGGATCACAGGCAGCCCCACTGTACTTAGCACCAAGATTTCAGCATGCCTTTTTGGGCATGTGAACCCCCCTCCCCAAGTCAAGCAATCACAACTAGGCTGTCATCTGATATAGGTATTGTATAAGTCATTGAACAGGCAGCTGAAACACAGTTGCTAGTAAAACAGCTTTCACAAGCATTTCTGTTCTGCCAAACAGATGGGGAATTTACCCTCCTGGCCCAGGTCCCACATTAATGATAGGTTTGTATCTCCAGGCTCCTTCCACGAATCTTCATAGACATAAGAATTTTTCATGGCTTTCCATCACTAGAAGCTTGTGTAGCTATGCCAGCATAATCTTTCTGGAAACTAAAGCGTCTCAAAAGCTCTTATTCAAATAAAGAACTGTATGTTTCTTCTTTGTTTCTTAAGAACATAAGAAGGGGCCTGCTGGATCAGATCAGTGGTCCATCTCGTCCAGTATCCTGTCTCACAGAGTGGCCAACCAGTTCCTCTGGAGGGCCAACAACAGGGCACAGAGGCTGAGGCCTTCTCCTGCTGTTGCCTCATGACACTGGGATTCAGAGGCTCACTGTCTCTGAACATGGAGGTTGCCTTTAGTCACCATGGCTAGTAGCCACTGATAGACCAATCCTCCATGAATCTTCTAATCCCCTTTTAAAGCTATGCCTGTTGCCATCACTACATCCTCTGGCAGCGAATTCCTTGTTAAGTGTGTACCCAGTTTAGGCCTCTAAGCGAGGTAGAATGATCATGATAAGATACCAGGGTCATAACAAGAAAAACCCCTCAAAATACTTTAATTGTAATGAAAGCCACTGATTCCAAAAAGAAAAGAAAATGTTGTGAGAAAAAAAATATCTAATAATTAATTGGCAAAGGGTAAAGGAAAAAAAAGTAGTAAAGTCTCTGCACAGATGCTTTGCTCCACCTTTGCTTTCAAACTGGAACATTTTTTCAGTGTCATCGATGTCTTCCAAACAGTTATTTACCACAATTTCAATACTTTTGGGAGCAGATCCCTCCCCCCGCTTTCACACAGCATTGTGCTGCATTCATGCATCTCCAGTAGGCAGGGCTTTTTTTTGTAGAAAAAGCCCAGCAGGAACTCATTAGCATAATAGGCCACACCCTGACACCACAGCTCATTAGCATATTAGGTCACAGCCCCCTGTTGCCAAAAGTGTGGTCATCCAGCCACACCCACCTTTTGCTTCTTATTCTGTTTACCTTGTTTGTTGTCAAAATCCAGGGCCTTTTTTTGTAGCAGGGACTCCTTTGCATCTTAGGCCCCACACCCCTAATGTAGCCAATCCTAATGAGTTTCTGCTGTTGGGTGTGGCCTATTATGCTAATGAGTTCCTGCTGGGTGTGGCCAACTCAGGAGCCAGCCGGAACTCCGTTCCTGTGCGTTCCTGCCCAAAAATAGCCCTGCCAGTAGGGTTGCCAATCTCCAGGTCGGGCCTGGAGATATCTCAGAATTACAGCTGATCTCCAGACTACAGAGATTAGTTACCCTGGAGAAAATGGCTGCTTTGGAGGGTGGACAGTATTCCCCACTGAGGTCCCTCCCCTCCCCAAATCTCATTCTCCCAGGGCTCCACCCCCAAATCTACAGTTCGACATAGGTGCTTCCGAGTCTGCCACTAGTAGCCAGTCGTCTATG
>NW_015170940.1:571551-573413 GCF_001447785.1 Gekko japonicus
TGCTCTTTACTACCCAAAGGAGTCTCAGAGCGGCTTACAAACTCCTTTCCCTTCCCCTCCCCACAACAGACACCCTGTGAGGTAGGTGGGGCTGAGAGAACTCTGACAGAAACTGCTCTTTTTCAAGAACAGCTGTGCCAGAATTATGGCTTGCCCAAGGTCATCCAGCAGGTGCAAGTGGAGGAGTGGGGAATCAAACCCGGTTCTCCCAGATTAGAGTCCGCGCACTTAACCACTACACCAAACTGGTGTGAAGCAGCAGGAGGGGGGCACAGCACTCAGGGACAATCAAAACTACAGCTCCACATTCCAGGCTCTTTGGCCTGACAAGGAGCCAAATCAGAAGAAAAACCCCTGAGCGCCATGGGATGCATGCAGTCATTTTAAAAAGGAGGCAAGGCTCCCGGGATATATGTCACAAGAGTTTCAAATCCCAAATGCTGCTGCTGCCGCATTTTTATATGCTTGTGTGCTGTTTTAGCTGATGTTAATTTGAATGAGGACATGTTGTTTGCTGGGGTTGTGATGAGGTTATGGTTTTGATATTTTTTACTTTTTTATTTTATTGCCATTTGATTATTGCATATCTTGTTTTTTAAATGTTGTCAGATGCCCTGACCTGGATGGCCCAGGCTAGCCTGATCTTGTCAGATCTCAGAAGCTCAGCAGGGTCAGACCTGGCCAGTATTTGGATGAGAGACCACCAAGGAAGTCCAGGAGGCAGGCCATGGCAAACCACCTCTGAACCTCTCTTGCCTCGAAAGCCCTGCGGGGTCAAGATAAGTCAGCTGCGACTTGACAGCACTTTACACACACACACACACAAGCTGTCCCCAAAGCTTTTGGACTAAGGGTCATTCAAGGGTGAAAGTAGGCTGGTACAGAGTACTAGTAAGAAAATGGCAAAAGTGGTACCTCCTTGAAGGAACAGTGGTTATCTGTGGCAAACCCAGTAAGCACTTCTCCTGGCTGGAAATTGGGAACCCAAAAGTGTTTGTGTGCTGATTGCACGAGTTAGCATCTGGTGACTTCCTAAGCAGATGAAGTCATTTGGCAGAGAGCCCAGGAAGATAAGGGAAGTGCGAAGTTGGCATAACAAAATTCCTGAATGTGGTAGCTCATGTTAATGACTATGTAATTGTTGATATAAAGGAGGGGGAATGAGTGAACAATTCTTAATAAATACGCTTGAAGCGAGACAGCTTCAGACAGCTTTCTGCAGACCTGTGCCCTGTCATTCTTTTTGAACCCTCGTCAACCTTCACCTCCCATCTGCCACTTTAAGACACCCTGAGAAAAACCATACTACTAAAATGTATAAGTCACTTTCACCTCTGGGGGCAGGATACAAACTGTTCTATACATCAATAGATATCAGGTTACAGCCAACGTCTGCTACAAGTTCACATGGCAGCACATTATAGGCAGGGGCGTAAACTTTAGGGCGAGGGGGCAGCAGGGCTCCTGCCCACTCAGGCTGCCAGGCCCTCCAGTATTTCCCAGTGGGGGCAATGCCCCATCACCTGCCAGGTAGCATTATGAAGCTTCTCAGGCTATCAGGTTCTCAAGTTTAATCAGTCCTGTTCAGAGGTCATTTCGGGGGGGATCGCGGGGGATCACAGTTCCCCCGGGTGAGGTACGGGGGGCGGGGCACATGACGAAGCCCCGCCCCCTGCTTCCGGCCGTCCCGCTTCTGGCCCTCATTCAGCCAGGAGGAGGCAGGAGAAGAAGGAGGGTAAGTTGCTTCCTCCCTGCCTCTCCCCACCCCTGCCTGCCTGGGGCCAGGGAGGGCCTTCGCGGGGCTTCCTTGCACTCCCGCCGGCCTTGCAGGTCCACCGCCGGGCCCCTCATGGGGCTCGGCG
>NW_015170940.1:573451-575445 GCF_001447785.1 Gekko japonicus
GGCAGTGGAGCTGCAAGGCCGGCGGCGGCGGCCGGGGCTATTGGGGGCGGGGTGTGTGGCCTTATGACACACTTCCGGTGATGTCAGGGGGTGTGGCATATGCTAATGAGTTATGCTAATGAGTTCCCCTAGCTCTTTTTCTACGAAACAACACCTGGTCCTGTTTATCTTTGCTGCAACTCTGCAAGTCCGTAGGAGGCACAGAGATGGCTTTTGTTTGTTTTTGAAAAGATAAGAGCCAGAGGAGAACTTCACTGGATAATACTGTCTGTCAAGAACCCCATTTTAAGGGCTAGCAATGTCTTGCTTTTGACTGCCCTCCCTGGATACAATCACCTTGTGTTACCTTTCTGGGAAGCCCCCTACCAACTCAGACAGAGCCAGGAAATTCATAGATTCTAATTCTGGACTCACCCTTACAATTATTTCTTTGATATTATTTTCATGCTGTCTCTCATAACTACCACGGCTCTGCCAGCCAAAACTGTGCAGTCTCATCCTCTCCACTTGTGCAGAGGCTGGTAATTCCGCTTTTCTTTCTTTGGCAGTTTGGGACATTTCATTGCCACACAGGAGTGTCCCTCCACTACCTTACCTTCTTAGTTTTTCCTTCAGACCTTTGGAATTTCTGCCTAAAGCCATTGCTCTCAACCTGTTGATTATCGAAAAAGACAACTTGTACTCTACCCAGCTCAGTTAGACTGAGATCATATAAGCGCTTTCTCTCTGTTCATTCCTTTTTTCTTCTCCCCTTCTTTAAATCCCATTCTCTCTCACTCCTCCTCCTGTCTGTTCCCTGGAGCAAAATTCTCATTCAGCCAGAGGTTTGACGCACTTGCACTTTCTTTTTCTCTCCAAACTCTTCATACACACAACCTTCTGAACACCACAAGTTTGCTGTTCTTATGCTTGAGTTCCTTTTCAATTCCTGTATCCCTACATTCAGGGCCGGCTCCAGGGTTTTTTGCACACTAGGCGAGGCTACCTTCTGGCACCCCCTCCTATATGCCCACCAATTTTCAAACATAAATGCATTTTAGGAAATAATAATGATGATGTTTGTGGGGATAATAAACGTGAGCAATGGCTTTGATTATGATGTGATATGCCAGGCTTACTTTCTCCCCTTCCCCACAAACATCAAACCCCAACAGCACACTGACTCCAATCTCACTTTAGTGCCAGTTCCTGTCCTCAAATTCACAGAGAAACCCAAACACTCTCATTTGGCAAATGCAAGCCAATGCCAGGACTCACACAGCAGAACCAGAGCTTCCAATTTCAGCACTGGAGCTAGGGATGCCAGCCTCCAGGTGGGACCTGGGGATCCCTGGAATTACAGCTCATTTCCAGTCTACAGAGATCAGTTTCCCTGGGGGGAAAACTGATGTTCTGGAAGGTGGACTCTATGGCATTGTGCCCCCCTGAGGTCCCTGTCCTCCCCAGATTCCATTCCCAAATCTCCAGGAGTTTCCTAACCTGGACTGGGTCAATCCCCCCCCCCAATCCCCCAGAGGTGGCCAGAGGGAACCTGGCAACCCTAATTAGGGCTATTTTAGCTAGGGAAGGAGGGGAAAGGTGGAAAGAAAGCAAATAGATGGGGAGAGGGGGGAGAGGGGGAGAAGCTGGGGAAAAACCTAATAGGTGGGGAGAGAGAAATGAAAGACAGAAAGAAGGGAAGGAAAGAAAGTCAGGCTGCAAGGGAAGCAGCCCGGAGTGGGGTGGAGCAGCTCCCCAGCCTCTCGTTTCCAGCTCTCACACACCTCAAGAGAAAGAGAGGGAGAAACAGAAAGAGAGGGACAGAGAGCGCAGCCACACCCACACCTACTGGAGAAAGTGAGCCCAGGATTTTCTGTATCCTGGAGCAATGTGCTCCCTGCAGCACAAGAGTTCCTGGGGCTCACTTTCTCCTGGGTGGCTGGGTGGGTGCAGCCCTAGGCTTCCTCCCACCCCACCTCACCCCACCTGAAACAAGCCCCCGCTCCTTGCACCCC
>NW_015170940.1:575534-580416 GCF_001447785.1 Gekko japonicus
TATATTATCACGGGGGGGGGGGGGGGGATTGTTTTACCTTCGCTTCCTAGGGGAAATCGGAGGGTTTCTGCCACCACCACCCTGAAAGTAGTAAGAGGTGGGGGAAGATGAGAAACTTGCTGTGGTTTGGGAAAGGGGGGCAGACTAGGGTTGCCAAATTAAAAATTCCTACCGGCGGGGGATCGTCTGGCCGGTCCGGGAGCCGCTTGGGGATGAGCGCGCGCGCGCGCCGCCAAGACGTCACCGGAAGTGACATCACACGCTGGGCGGGGCCACGCCGTTTGAGGGGAAAACAAAGAGTTTTCCCCTCAAATGGCGTGGCTCCGCCCCCAGCGTGCGACGTCACTTCCGGGTGACGCGAACGCGGGGGTGGGGTTTTCCCCGGGCCCCGATTCCGAGGCTGGCATCCTTATGCCCACACTGAGCTTAATTCCCCCAAATTGGCTGGGGTTCTGGGTACATGTCCTGATCTTAACCCAAGTTAGAGAATCCACATGTGTCTAGGGGAAGGAAGGCGGTACATGTGGTAACAGGAGAAAAAGTAGTTCCCCAGAGGTGGCAAGATTATTCTACTACCTAAGTCCTCCTTTAAAGAAATACTTCCATTCCATCTCCATTTTATATTTAGACTGGTGTGTGTTGGGGTGGTGGTCCAGAAGCCTATTGCCCAAATATTTGACGTTGTGTGTTGGGGGGGGGGAGTGAGCAGAGGCCTGTGGCCCAAATGTGGAAGTTAAGTTGATTTTGGTATCATAGGACCTACTCTGGAGAAAAAGAAATGTAGAAGGGAATATTTCTGTCTTTAGGCCCCCCCCCCTTTTGTCTCTGTGGATCTATACATGGAGAGGAGATAAAGCTGATTCTCCAAATATAGAAAGCAAGATGATTCTATTGTCCTGGACGCTACTTCAACCAAACACATCCTCCCATATTTTCAGGCCAAGGTATCTGTGAAGCCAGTGTGTACTCTGGATTCTGAGATGCAGTTGGAGCTTCATACGAAATCTCCAGTAAGTGAGTAGTGTAGTGTTGGTCTGAGACTGGGGAGACCAGACTTCTAATCTCCACTTAACCATGAAGCTCACTGCGTGATTTTGGTCCAATCGTACACTCTCAGCCTAGCCTACCTCACAGGGTAGTTGTAAAGGGGAAAAAAAGGGAAGTATTTATTTTCATACACAAATGAAGTATTTACTGTAATTGTCTCAGTTAAGGAGTTCATGACATCTTTCCTTTCCTGTTCCGAACTCCTCTTTCTTTGACTGAGGTCCAGAGTATTAGGAATGGAAAAAAAATTTTTTTAAACCACATGATTAATTGTTGATGGCAATTTAATTAATTTCATATTGAAATAAGTTAATATAGATAA
This sequence comes from Gekko japonicus, assembly GCF_001447785.1. Classification (NCBI taxonomy): domain Eukaryota; kingdom Metazoa; phylum Chordata; class Lepidosauria; order Squamata; family Gekkonidae; genus Gekko; species Gekko japonicus. The sequence goes on from NW_015170940.1 coordinate 576,904, forward strand.
CTAGGTATGGAACTGGGCTGGGAGGCTTCTACACCCCTGCTTTCATGCATTCTCTTGATGGATGGATGAGCTGCTTTCTCAAGGAAGGGGTCCCATGTTGCTGTATAATGCATTGAAGTAGGTTCAGTCAACTTCATAGATCATCCTTTCTTTCATTCTCTAAATGTTATTGACATCTTTCAAAATATCTAACAATTAACTCAAACAAAAAATATCTTTCATCAAAAGATATTTTTAAATATATTGAATAAAAATACAACCCAAACAATTACATATCTTCATTTTCCCTTGTATCGAGGACAGATTGTTGCAGCCAGGGTTGCCAACTCTGGGTTTCAGAAATACCTGGAGGTTTGAGGGTGAAGCCTGGGACAGTGGGGTCCAGGGAAGGGAGGAACCCTCAGTAAGCTAAGATGCCATTCAGTCCATCTTCCAAAGCAGCCATTTCCTCCAGAAATGGAATAATGTTTTAAATAAATAAGCAATTTATGTAGTCTGGAAATCAGTTGTAATTCCAGGAGATCTCCAGACCCCACCTGGGAGTTGGCAACCCTAGTTTCAGCTGCCAACCCCATCGTACTAGAAACCCCAAATACCAATTTCATGATGATTCACCGCCCTCTCTTCCTGCCACCCTCTCCTCCATGCAATGCCTGAATCCCATCCCCAGTTTCACACCTTCAGCTTGTTCACAACCACCACACTCCTCCCTCCGGACAACACTTACCAGCTGCCTGTATGGGGCTCTAAAGTGAAGGTGAAATGCTGATCTCCTCTGAGTAGGGATAACGCCCAGAGCCAGAGCCACCTCTTTAGGAGGGTGTTTAGTATGGCCCAAGCCAAGTGGAAAAGTGCAGGGCTCTGAGGTCCAGGGAAACAGGAACTAGGCTACTCAAAGCTTATTACCAAAATGAGTCTCCATAAATAGCATTATGGTCATTTCCAGGTCTATATGGAACGTCCAGATCTTGGGGAATTTACTGAATTTCTGTATAACTTTAAGAAATGCTGCATAAACTAGTTTCTGTTTCTCCTCAAGGCCTGTGTTGGAGGGATTGTCTCTTTTATCTTTGATGAGAAGGCTGTGTGTTCTCTCTCTCTCTCTCTGGCTCTGAGTAGAGTTCTCTAGTAGTAAGTGTTCTCTGTCTTGGTTTGAAGCAACAAACAGGCCTTTGTTGAAACTACCATAGTCTGCTCTGTGTACAGAGAGGGGTGCACTGCAAGTAGGGTAGGCAAGGAATACCATGTGAGGCATCTGGAACAAGCCAGCAGCATTCTTCAGGCAACTGCTGCTGGTCCAGACCCTCTTCCAGAACAGAGATTCTAGGAAATGGAAAGCTGGAGTTTGGAACAGGAAATGTGCTACTGTTCTCTTGTTAGTAATGGTCTCAGATGTCTAATTCTAGGTTTCCTGCAGACTAGTCAGAATGTGAAAACTCCTTCGTTTCCTCACATCAAATACAATATTTCAGTAAATTAAGAGTTTCTGGGAAGAATATCTTCTTTCCCCCTCCTATCTCCCCACATATGCCCATGTACACAGCCTTTGGTCCTGGAGCATACAGGATTACATAATACAGCAGGCTCTGAAGATCCTATATGGCAGCAGGCCCTTTTTCCATTGAAGTGCAGATATTTAAAAAATAATATTTTGCTATTCCTTTTCCTTTCCTCTATTTTCCCCACTATTCCCTAAGTGTTTCCCTCTTTCTCCCAAAGATTTGTGAGGAAGAGCTATTCCTCTGTACATTGTTCTTACCATCCCCAAATCTGCATGGAGAACATGAACATTTGAAGATACACATTGCCCTGAAGGTTTGTATCAATATAATTGTTTCTGAAGATATAGCCATTTGGTTCTGATTTGGAGAACTGAATGTCATTTTCCAAATACACAGTGGCAACTGGCACTGACCCTCACTGGAGAGAGGAACCCTTTTCAACGTGTGGGTAAAGTTCAAGGGTATAGCTGTTCCCATGCCCTGTTCCTATCCACACACACACACACCCCTCTCTCTTTTTGTAATCTGGGCATGCTGAAAGACTACAGAGAAGAACTATGAAGAATGGTATGGATAGAAGGAAGCCACTCACCTGGGGCGGATGTTTTGATGGGAGTCTTGTAGTGAAAGCAATGATAGCAGAGATAACTATTGCATCTGTAGCTAATGAGCGCAGAATAGAAGTTGCGCTTCTATTTGTCTTGCTCTGCAACTTTGTTTTGCAGTCCTCTTACCCTATCCAATAGTTCTTCCCTTTCTTAAATAAGGGAACAACAGCCAGCTGCTGTTATGGGACATGACATTTTTTGTGGGTGGGGCATATTGAGCCTGCCTTTTTTGTAATATATTTCAGTGGGTTTGAGACAGGTTCCACTGTGATTCTGGTTCTGGTAGACACTAGGCTGAGCATAAATCTTGATAAAATCATAATTACAGATCTGAACAGTACAGGCCAGAGTTGATACCTAAGTGACACAAATGGGAAATTGGTATTACTAGCCTTGGGAGCACGGCTCGATGTGTTACCCTCAGCAGTACTTTATGGTAGATATACCCGGACTCCCATGCACCAGAGAATTTGCTCCTGTCTGTTAGAACAGGTGGAGTCAGCCGCCCATATATTACTCCATTGTCCTATGTATGATGAAGAGAGACAGCAGCTGCTGATACCCCTTCTCGCACGTTTTAAACCCCTGGCTAATTATCTTACATATGCCGAGGAATGCTTGATGAAGTTCTTACTGGCTGATACTTATGATTCTGTCACACACAATGTTGCTAAATATTGTTACTTGGTAATTAAAAAGCGCAATGTACTGTAACTAAAGCCATTAATGATGGAATTGACCGGTGTGGTATTTTAGGAATTAAGCTTGTAAGGTTCTTATGTTGTAGACTCTGTGTTTAATATTTTGGTTCATTTTGCTGGTCTTATGACTGTTCTTAATAAACTTACTTACTTACTTACTTGCCTTGGGAAGCAACAGGATAAAAAAGACCTAGGCTGTTAGAAGGCTTACTAGCAAAAGTAGACAAATTGGCTGTAATAATAATTATCCACATTTAGTGCTTGGCTCTTAAAATATAAATAGTTGTGAGTTTTCTATGTTACTCATACAATATATATGATAGATAGATGATTTTTTCTGTCATTTCAAACAGACCCGTTTTAGTAATCGGCTACTAGCAGAATTTATTTCTGTTCATACTGTTTACTTATTTATTTACTGGTTCATACAAACCCACTTGCCGCCTATTTGTGAAGCATGCCTGAGCCATTGTTGACGTAAACTACTTTCTTCCGTTTACAAACCCTTCATTGTGATTCTGAATTGCTATGGTGTGTTGTTTGAAACGCTCACAGCACTTCCTGCAATATTGCTTTTCCCCCTACCCCCTTTTCACCATGTGCATGATCGTCCTCTGAGGGGTTTTTATTTATTTATTTATTTATTAAAACAGATTTAGTAGACTGCCCTTCCCTGCAAACAGGGCTCAGGGCGGCTTACAG
>NW_015170940.1:580441-584300 GCF_001447785.1 Gekko japonicus
GGAATAAATACAATAAAACCCAGCATTGCAAGAGAATCTGAAAATATTGACTACAAATGCAAGATAAGTTTTTATTGAAACCCACAAAAGAGAAAGATAACAGGGCCAATAACAATCCAGTGTGCTTGGAAGGGCTGCCAGGTCCTTCTTGGCTAAAGTGGGGTGGAGGTGGGGTGTGGAGGTAGGGTTGCCAGTTGCAGGCAGGTAAATTCCTGGCGATTTGGGGATGGGGCCTGGGGAGGACAAGAACCTCAGTGGGGCACAGTGCCATAAAGTCCACCCTCCAAAGCATCCATTTTCTTCAGGGAAACTGATCTCTGCAGTCTGGAGCTGTGCTGTCATTCTGGGGGATCTCCAGGTCCCACCTGGAGGCTGGCATCCCTAAGTCAGGGAGACTTGGGTAAAGCTGGAAAAAATTAAAAATCCAGGCATCCTTGCTTCTGAGTAAACTTCAGCTGAATATCTGCCCCAAAAGTGTGTGTAGGGCTTCTTGGGCATGAACCTGTTGTAGGGCCACCAACTTTAATTGATGTACCTGTAATTTTATATGATGTATATTGTTTTATTAGTTTTATGGGAGCCGCCCTGAACCCCCCTTGGCAGGGAGGGCGGGGTAAAAGTCTAATAAAAAAATAAATAAATCTTGGCTAAAGCGGAGGGTGAATGTTAACCAGACCACAGAGATCATTCCCCTGGAGAAAATGAATGCTTTGGAAGGTGGACTGAGTAAACTTGGACTGTACCCCACTGAGGTCCCTGTCCTGTTTGAGAGCATGCCATAATTGGCACAAGAGTAAAGGCACTGAAGCCAATGGGGCTACTCTCATATAAATCTGCGTGTAATGATGCTTACACTTTCCCACATATTCAAAGCAAATGAGGCTGAGAGTGAGTCCAGGCATCTCTGTGGTGCTGCTATGACACTGAAGTGCTATATTTATTTAGTGGTTTAGCACTCATATAAGAATGGTAAAAAAAAAAAACCCCTCAGAGGAAGATCGTGCAAGCACAGTGAAAGAGGGGTGTGGGGGGAAAGCAGTACTGTTTGAAATGACGTAGCGCTTCAGAGACGGCTCATTAACAGAAAGAAAATCACCGTGTGAAACCCTCATCCCTGTATCCCTTGACTCAATAATGGGACAACAACGAATAACATCTGGTTTAGAACGGTGATGTGAAAACAGCCCATTAGATATCCTCCCTAAGTTCTTGTGTTGTAGGTATATGAATAAAAATTCCCTCTGCCCATTTTATACCTCATTCATTTTAACTATCTCTGTGTGACTCACATTAATTCTTTCTAATTATAAAGAGTCCTACAGCTCCGTCCTGAGCGCCCACCGAATGCAGCATAGCTATATTGACATAGCAAAGGCTCCATCGGTCAGTTCCCTATGGACATTCCACACCCCTATGATTTTTTTCCTGATTGAAAAAACAGCAGACACCTCTCCACAAGGCCTGGATTGCATAGCATGTACACTGGAGTCCCTAACAAAACCCGCCAACACCACCAATCAGGGAGTGGCACCTCATAATACATGTGGGTGGCATACACAGGCAGAGCCCACCACCATCTGCCAAAGTGTTTAAGGCTCCCTTACATCATGCTGCTGCCACCACCACAGGTGGAGTGCCAGAAGACAGGGTGGAAAGACCCGGCAACACAGCGACCGCCATGGAGGCCTGTAGTGCAAGCACCAGGAGCCCTGGACTCAATCCTCTCCAGGGTAGATTTGTGCTTGAGAACATAAACACCATTGTCAACAAAGTATTTTACTTTAATTATAGTGTTAAAAGCAGAACAGAGATACACTCAATGTAGGGTTGCAAAAACTTCGCCATACAGAAGGTAACATTATAATTTATTTAAAAAGTCCATAGCCCATTGAGGAAGGGTGCCTGAGTGTGAAATGGGAAGCACAGACTTAAGTGGGGGCTGGAGGCTCCCAAAAGGTAAAATCAACCTTCGTCCCTTGCAATGGCCTGAGCAGCAGAAAAACACAAGGCTTGAACCCACGCCTTCCAGTGCTTGAGACCAGTGCCCAGACCACTGGGTAAAGCAGGCACACACAAAGACAAAAGGGTGTAGAGCAGGGCTCTTTTGGTAGAAAAAGCCCAACAGGAACTCATTAGCATAACAGGCCACACCCAACAGCAGAAACGTATTAGCATGTTAGGCCACACCCCTGACAGCACAGTTCATTAGCCTATTAGGCCACACCCCCATGTTACCAGAAGTGTGGTCATCCAGCCACACCCAGCTTTTGCTTGTTATTCTGTTTACCTGGTTTGTTGTCAAAACCCAGGGCCTTTTTTTGTAGCCGGAACTCCTTTGCATGTTAGGCCACACACCCCTTATGTAGCTGTTGGGTGTGGCTTATTATGCTAATGAGTTCCTGCTGGGCATGGCCAACTCGGGAGCCCGCCGGAACTCCGTTCAGGGTTGCCAAATGAAATTCGTCCGGGAGCGGGGGACTCCCGGACGGCGTCCACTTCGTGCGCGCGCCCCCAGCGTGTGACGTCACTTCTGGGTGACGCACGCGCGGGGATGGGGTTTCCCACGGGAACCGGGGCTCGAAACCGGGGGGAATTCCGCCCCCCGGGGGGATTTGGGACCCCTAACTCCGTTCCTGTGCATTCCTTCCCCAAAATAGCCCTGGTGTAGAGCGTTAAACATCCAACCACAACTCTGATGTGGTTATGACCACTGGCCATTAGAAGCCAGGCAGGGAACATTGCTAAGACAGGTATGGTTCAGTGAAAAGGCACTGGGATAGTATGGCCCAGGTTCATGCCCTACATGGGGAAAGCCCTGTGTCAGTCCAACTGTATACAGACAGCGCTTTGCCCAGAAAATAGCAAAATAGGGGATGGGATGGTCCTGGTTATAGGCTTGTCCATCATCTTGGCTGAAATGCCCGTCCGCAAAGCCTCCATCCCACATTCAAAGGGCCTATCACTGCCAACAGCTCCCTTGTGCCCCAGCACCCCTTCCAGTTTGACGCTTTTCTGCCCCCTCCCCACTAAGCTGCAGATACCAGCTGTGCTGTGGGGGAGTGTGTGACTCAGATACCTGCCCCCCTCCATGGCAGCATAACCATTTCCCCCTCAGGCAACCCTCCAGCCTGCTCCCTGTGTGAGCCGCACACAGCTGCAAGCAGAGCGTGTGAGTGGGAAGCGAGGCTCACCTGCCCCAGCACAGTAACCACATGGGGACACAACTGTGGTACATTCAGTGTTGTATTGAACAGCAGCTGAGTAATTATGATGGCATTGGATGAATGGGGTTGCCAACCCCCTCTGCCCTGTTCCTGGGCAAGCTGTACAGAGAGGCCATGGGGTGACAGCTTGAGCCATCTCCAGCACAGCGTGCGTGTGAGAGGAATGGCCATAGTGACAGATGGCTGTCCAAGCCAGCAGGATGGCCAGAAATGGATGAGACAGCAGCCCTGTGGAGGAGTGGTGGTGGTGTAATGTATTCAGCCTGACATGCCCGGACTTGCCCGGGCTGGCCAGGCACAACTCAGGCATAGCTTCAGTCGAAAGACAAAGGATCCGAAGGATCCTAGCCGGCCCAATCAAAAGGGCCAGTTTCTCAGCCGGGAGACCAATGGTCGCCCGGTTACTGTAAATAGCCTATCGGGAGTAGGGGGTGTGTTAAGTGTACTTGGTCGCGGGTTTTCTGAACGTATATAACCCAGCCTGCGAGCTGGTCCCTTGTCTTTGTCCTGAACTAAATAAAGGTATGCTTAGCTGAAATCACTCTCCGTCTGCATACTTTTCACTGCCACAGGAAGTGGTGGCGGCTACAAGCATGGACGGCTTCAAGAGGGGATTAGATAAGCATATGGAGCAG
>NW_015170940.1:584337-584530 GCF_001447785.1 Gekko japonicus
AGGAGCAGCGCCCTCCACAACGCTCCCGACGCCATCGCCATTCCAGAGGCCACCCAACCACGTGGCTGCAGCACAATGGCGACTCCTCCGAGCAACATCCCCGTTTTTGACATCAACCGCCCCACCGAGTGGGAGGCCTGGCTCGAGATCCTGACGAGCTACTTCAACTGCCACAAAATCACGGAGGATGGAA
>NW_015170940.1:587815-633193 GCF_001447785.1 Gekko japonicus
TTCTTCCCAGAGGACCCGGTGTACGCCCGGAACTACGGCCGGGGCCCTCGATGGATCCCAGCCCGAGTCGTACGGGTCAAGGGCCCCCGTTCGTACGAGGTCTCCAGCGAGGATGGCCAGATCCTCCACCGGCACATCGATCAGCTGCGCCACCGCACGCTACAGCTGGACCCAGAGGATCCGGACGAGGACCCAGAGCCTTCCACATCGGCCCCACTTCCGGAACCAGACCCACAGCTGCCATGCCGTGAGGAGCCCGAGACCCCGCACCCCGCGGTGCCAGCTAGCCCATCTTCCGCTGAACCCTCGCCGGCCTCGGCCCACTTGGCCCCAAGGGCCCCCGAGACCGAACCAATAGCCACCCCAGAACCTCGCCGCTCGACGCGCCCCAGGAAGCCACCAGCACACCTGAAGGACGTCGTCTGTAGGTGCATTCTGAACCAAGGGGGGAGGGGTGTAATGTATTCAGCCTGACATGCCCGGACTTGCCCGGGCTGGCCAGGCACAACTCAGGCATAGCTTCAGTCGAAAGACAAAGGATCCGAAGGATCCTAGCCGGCCCAATCAAAAGGGCCAGCTTCTCAGCCGGGAGACCAATGGTCGCCCGGTTACTGTAAATAGCCTATCGGGAGTAGGGGGTGTGTTAAGTGTACTTGGTGGTGAGTTTTCTGAACGTATATAACCCAGCCTGCGAGCTGGTCCCTTGTCTTTGTCCTGAACTAAATAAAGGTATGCTTAGCTGAAATCACTCTCCGTCTGCATGCTTTTCAGGTGGGATCCATGCTGGCTGTGGCAGCCTGACTGTATCTTACTGGGTACTGGGTTCTTCCAGATCTCCTCTCTGTCAGACTTCCACCTGCACAAGATGCCAAACACAGACATAGGGAGTAATCCTAGGCCAGTCTACTCAGCTGTTAAGTCCCACTTTATTCATTAGGGAAGTGTTTTTAGGATTGCAGCCACTGGCAAGGTTGCATGATGTCTCTAACAAATGGCATGGTAGCCATGACTGATAGAATCATGTCTGTGGGGCCCTGGTGGGGTCTGCGGTATCCCTACACTACCGTGGAGGGGATCTCCACTTGCTAGGCTACATGGAGTTGCCGTCCTGATGGAGTTGCGCTCGTGCTAAAACTTCCCACTCCCCTGTGTGGACCCACTCTGTGGTTGTGTCCACTCCATCCACTGGGCCCGCTGTATAGGGTTCTGATCCTGTAAGGCTGGTAGTTCCAGTTGTAGTTGGCTAGCAGTTCCAGCAAGTACACTTCCTAGTGTCCTCCAACTGCAGAGGAAAGGAACTCTGGCAAAGGACCCTGCTGGCTGCCAGAATCCCCCCCACCCCCACCCCCCAGCTCACCCCCTACACCACAGACAGCACTCCTAGGAACACATTCCTGGGAGTACATCCCTTTGCATGCTCTGGGTTGTACTGCCTTGGTCATAGGTGCACACTGCTAGTCTCAGCTGTGGGACTCTGCATTCTGGGGGCAGCACCCAAGGAGACTGTTGAGGAGGCAGGAGGGTACGGTAGCAGGTTTCTGTGTTGAGGCTGATGGATCCCCATCTCTGCTCACCTGTCAGGGATGCTGTACTCTGCCCTCCCTAGGAGGACTTGCAGGGTTCCCTTTGATGTGCATCTCTGGAGACGGGGTACCTGTAAGGGTTCTGAAATGAAATGTGTTCGGCACATAGCAAGGAAGTTTGCTGTCCCTCTTGGGTGTTAGTACTAGGTGCTTAGTGCCTTTTTTGTGCATGTCAGGGATCTTACAAAGTTTCATGCCTTCTGCCCTGTTGTCCAAGCCACATGGCCTCTTGGCTGTGGATTATGTTGTGCTGGGGGGTGCTGTGATTGGGTGCAGGGTGGTTCTGTCCCTAGCCACGTGGGAGTGTGTTTGGCTGCACTCATAGTCAGATTCTTGGGCTACTCTGGGACTTGTAGGCAGAACCGTGGCTGTGTAGGGGTGCTTTCCCTTTCCCATTATATGGGTGCCTATGGGCTATGCCATCGTTCCTTCTGTACCAACTGGCTGGTTGGGAGGGGCATTTTTGACCTGAAGAGGCTGAGGGAACTGACTAACTCCCACCATGCCCCAGGGCAATGCCCTTTCTCCATCAGCTGCTTTCTGTGTCTACTCAGCAGGTACACCAGTGTATCTCCAGCAGTCAGCACTGTCACATCTTTGCGGTATTGCCAGCATGAATCCAGGACATGCTGCTGTAATTTGGGGATCTAGCAGTGTAGCATTTAGTGGCTCCCTAAGCACTTTTAGATCCAAGGCTCAGAATTGCACTGCTAATATTTTAGCCTTCCCATGCTTATACGATGTACAAGGTCTAGACTAGTCTAGACTAATAATAAAATGTAAAGGTTTCCCTTGCTCAAAAGCTAGTCGAATCTGACTCTAGGGGGCAGTGCTGATTTCCATTTCCAAGCCGAAGAGCCAGTGAGACGTTTCTGTGGTCATGTGGCCAGCATGACTAAACGCCGAGGCGCACAGAACGCTGTTACCTTCCCATCGAAGCGGTACCTATTTATCTACTTGTAACTTCTTGCTTTTGAACTGCTAGGTTGGCAGGAAGAATAATAGTACTCCGGTGCTATTTTGTTCTTCCTTTCCAGAGCAGTACACAGATCAGGGAAACTTTCTCCTAGTCAGTTCCCTTTGGTGAAGGGAGTGCCGGAAGTGTATAGTGTGTTTGTGAAATCTGCTTTCTCATCAGTTCAGAAAAATGGTTAAGAGGGACAGCCGCAAGTCCAAACAGTATTTGTCAGAAGCAGGGAAGGCTCCAGTGGGTCCAAAAAACCCCAGAGCACTCAAGGCTGTTTGTACCAAGCCTCTGCCTCCAGCCCTGAACCCAGCCACGTCAGAAACCCTGCATTTTCTCTGCCTTCTGCATTACATTGCGTTGACTGACCAACAAGATTGTGAAGCCTCTTTGCTTAAGTAAAAAGACCACCCAACTACATATCTCTTTAGCTGGAGGGCCCAATTACTTAAGATGGTTTTTTGAGAGTTGGGTATGTGTTCCCCCAACGTGGCTCTTATACTACCAGCCACATATTACATTGCAATCAAGGGAAGGCTTTCTTTTTCTCCAATGAAGCAGGAACTAGGAGAAAATGGCCAGAAGGAGCTGTGATGATAGATACAGGAGGCAGGAAGCAGCACAGAGTCAGCCAGAGAGAGGTGAGAAAATGGAGTCTTGTGGGACTTCTAAGAAGACCAGCAATGTTTTATTCGAGGTAGAATCACACTTTTTCTTTAAAGGGAGGAGGGAGCACCCCAGAAAAAGAGAGTCCTTGGTTTAAGGCCCCAAAACATTTTTATTCCAGGTATGGGGGGTAGGAGAGTCCTTGGTTTAAGGCTCCAAAACATTTTTATTCCAGGTATGGAGGGTAGGAGAATCCTTGGTTTAAGGCCCCAAAACATTTTTATTCCAGGTATGGGGGGTAGGAGAGTCCTTGGTTTAAGGCTCCAAAACATTTTTATTCCAGGTATGGGGGAGGGAAAGTCCTTAAGACCCCAAAATATTTTTATTCCAGATATGGGGATGGAGTCCTTTGTTTATGATCTCAAAACGTTTGTATTTCAGGTATTTTTTGGGGGGGGAGTGCGTAAGATCCCAAAATGTTTTTATTCCAAGTATGGGGGGAGAGTCCTTTAAGACCCCAAAACTTTTTTATTCCAGGTATGTAGGGCTGCCAAGTGGGGGCGGGGGGGGGGGGAACCCGGAACTCCGCCCCCGAAGCTGCGTCACCAGAGGTGACGCAGCCACGCCCCCAATGTGAGCAACGTAGTACATCACTTCCTGTGACGTGCTGCCGGCACGCGCGTCCCTCGCGAGCTCCCGGAGCCCGGCAAGGCTCCCCCGCTACAAAGGGTATGTACACTTGGCAACCCTACAGGTATGGGGGGGAGTCCTTTGTTTAAGACCACTAAATGTTTTTGAGAGAAAGAGAAAGAGAGAGAGTCTCCATCCCATGGAAGTTGGAGAGATCCCCCTTTCAATTTCTAACAGATGGGGGGAGGAGAAATGTAACAGAACAGCTTGCATTCCTTATTAGTGAAAGGGAGCAAGAGTACAGCAGCACCTGAATGAATATCAACTTTTGTGGCAGGGTAGGAGCTTTCATGAGTCACTGCTCACTTCTTCAGATACAGCTGGAATGTGAGTCCATCTGTCCTTATATCTTGGAGAGTGAAGTGATTTCAGATGCCAAAAGACAATAGCAGGCATTAGTAATGAGAGAAGAAACCAATGTCTCAGTTCAGTCCAGGAGTTTGTGTTGTCTTAAGCTTCATGATCAGTTGCAAGTCTCTTTTTCTAATCTCCCTTTGAAATTCCTTTGTGAGAGAACAGCTACTCTTAGGCCAGCAAGTGAATGCCCTGGAAGATTAAAATGTTCCCACACTGGTTTTTGAATGTTGTGATTTCTAATCGTGGCAGAAAGAGTAAGTGTCCAGTAGCACCTTTAAAGATTAAGAAAATTGTGGTATGGTATGTGCTTTTGTGAGTCACTGCTCACTTCTTAAGAATTATTTCCATTTATTCTTTGCATCCTCCTAGACTGAATCCTCCTGTACCAAATTGAGACCTAGGTTTCCTGTCTCATTACCAATGCTGATATCTCCACCCCTCTGCATATCGCACCTAATACAATCATGCCTGCTATTGCCAATCGGCATCTGAAATTGTCTTTATAATGTTTATATCGCCAATGCTTGTGTTACATTTTATGGCACACATTGGCCTGCTGACAAAGTGACATTTATGTCAGATTTGGCCCTCATAACAAATGAGTTCAACACCTCTGCTTTAAAGGGTCTTTTTGCCAGTGGAGCTGTGGCCGGCCACAGCCCCTCTCCCTCCCTGCTGAAAAATTTAAAGGGCCCTCCAGCTGATTGGTGGGCCATATGCTTCCTGCCAAACAGCTGAAGTCCTTTAAATCTTTGCAGGAGGGGAGGGGGAGGGGGAGGGATGGCCTCAGGTGGCTGCAGCTTGGGGGCAGGGCTTGGGCATGTCCCCCCACCCCTGGAATGCCCCCCCAAATCCCCTCACTGGAGCAATGAGGGGACCTGGCAACCCTATCCTTAACTGTACCACACATGCACATTCCTATACACCATCAGATTAATCCATGCCAGGGTAGGCAGATTTAGAAAACAGACCCAGACAACATAGACCAGCAAGCTGTGTTAGAAGCTGCAACTGATGGCAGAAAACCCTCAGAGTACCCAGCTAGTCTAAGATGGCAGAAGATACCTACCAATCCCCCAATATGCTGATCAGTAAGATTCTGAGAGCCTCATTGTATTTATATACATCAAGCTGAGTACACCAATGTTATACCATGATAAACACTCAGTGTGAAGGGGAATATTCATTGGCCACAACCTAGGGAGCAACAGCCAGCCATGACCTCCTGGTGCATGTGCCCAAATTCCAGGTGTCTCCTTGACTCTTCAGGGGGCGACTGCTGCAAAGTCTATCCTGGTTCTCTCACAGGGTGCAAAACGCTTCTGTGTGTGAAAGTCAATTCTGTTTGTGTTTATTTGAAGCTCAATCTCAAGAGTTTTAGGCTCAAAACATGTTACACCCCAATATATTATGAGGATAGCCAAGCGGTCCTTTTAAAACAGAAACAGTGGCTTCTAGTTAGGGTGGTCAAGAACAGGGGAGTGGCCAAGGGGACAGGCTGAGTGCCCACTCTTCCTGCCACGGCTTTGCTTCCTACCAGAAGCAGTCTTTTTCTGTTCTAAAATGAGTTAGGCTTCTATTACAGACACTTACAATGTAGCATGTAACTTGGACTGTACAGCCCACTACTTCGTCTCTGATACCGGGTGTCTCTAATACCTTAGACAACAGGTTTTAAAAGCACAATCTTCATGGACAATATATTCTTTCTTAATTCCTATAGGCTACTGCTAAATGATATCTCATGATGATCTCCACACCAAAACCATTGTATCCACTCTCATCACCCCAATTAGCGGCCCAATACATTTACACAGAACGAGGCTCCTTGTTCACTTCAGCTGGGAATAGTATCTGACCCAGTAAGCTCTGTCCCATGAAAAGTCATATAATAATTGTGTTGGTCTCTGAAGTGGCATGGGACTCTTTTGATGCAGTACGCTAAAATAGTTCTTCTGGAATTCATTCTATGGGGAGCAGTTAGGATTGCTAGGCTCCAAGTGGGGTCTAGAGATCTCTTGGAATTACAACTGATTGCCAGTTGGAGAAAATAGCAACTTCCCCTGGAGAAAATAGCAACTTTGGAGGGTGGGCTCTATGACACCTTCCCAACCCCAAGTCCTGCTCTCCTGAGGCTCCACCCCCAAATCTCCAGGAATTACCCAAGCCAGAGTTGGCAACCCTAGGTGTAATCCACATGTTTCAGATGTAATATGACCACCGAGCCTAAATACTTTATCTTCTGTAGGTGTCCCCCTCCCAATTCAGATCATTCTGATCATACCTGTTGGCTGCAATTCCATCTCAGAACTTGGTGGCTTGGAAGGTAGGGGAGGTAGCACCCGGTTCCCATATTGTAACTTTGAAGCCATGCTTCTTGCCAGTGTGAATTGTAATGAGAAAGGATGTGCTCCACTCTTTCAACTCTACTCATCATTCACTTCTAAGAGTTCCACAGGAGATTGGCTTGTGTCTTTTTTCAGTTCCTGTTTTCATTTCAGCTGCTTCAAGTACCACTATGCAAATATTTACTAAACCTTTTTGGAAGATAATGACTGCTTGTGACAATCCATCAAGAACACTGGACAGATATAAATAAATGAAAGAAACTACTATACAGTATTCACAAAACAGTAGACACTAGCCCTGTTCAGATGTTACAGAAAATACAAGTACATCCTGCCTGTACACACATACATCTGTTTGTAAGAAAGAGCCAATGCACATTCACTTTATGAATGAAATGGGGCTTAAATGTGAGGTTTGTGTCACACATGCAGCTGTAAGTGCATTGAGTGTAACATAATAATTACTCAATGCACATACAAAGAACAACTGAGTAAACACTGTACATGGATTGTATATGCATTTACTGTAATTTGTGAACAGAGCTAGTGTAATAGTGTTTGTGGCCATAATGGAGGGAAACCTGCCTCTCTGATGACTGAAAGGTCTAGAATGGGATCAGGCAAGTCTCAAACATAATTTTCTCAGTTGAAGCCATTTTTTAAAATCAATGTTCAAAATGTGTGACCTTCACAAATGTGCTACAACCATAGAAAGCATGGCTTTGGCAGTCTAACTTGCGATATTGTCGTGGCCCAAGGTCACCCACTGAGCAGAAAATGCATGAAGAGAAAGTACTGTATGATTTCTGGTATTTTAACATGGTAGTTCTCCCATTTCTCTCGCCTGGGCCACAAAACATGCATTGTTCCTTTAAGTCAGGTTAAAGCATATTTGTGAAGGTGTCATGATCTGGGCTGTGCCACCAGAGGCCTACTAGGCCCAAGGAGCCTGGCTAGCAGTAGGGGAGGCTGGGCCTACAAACCACAGAAGGCCTTGGGATGTTTTGGTGCCAATTTTGACCAATAGGGAAGAAGAGGGCTGGGGAATAAAAGAACTGGGACAAGAGGAAAAGCTGTTCTTCTTCCCAGGAAACAGGGCCAGAAGAAAGAGGCTGCTGTAGGGAAGAAACCCTCATCCTGAGGGAAGGGTGAGTAGTCTAAGGCCACTTGAGATAGTGAGCTAGGGACAGTATATTCAGATGCGTTAGGGCATTTGATTCCTTTTCTTTTCACCCCTTACTGTTATTATTCCTGCATCTTGTTTGACCTCCTATAAAATAAACATTTTTCTTGTTGTACTCTGCCTGGTCCTCACGCCTATTATTCGGCCAAAAGGGAGGTCTGAAGGTCTTGGGAGGGTGCTCTGGGCCTTCTCAAGGGATCTTAATTCCAGAGTGGTGGCAGTGTCAGGTGACACCCCACCTAAGCCGTGACAGAAGGTAACATTTTTGCAAATACCGTTTCATGCAGATAAACCGTTGGTGTATTTGGCACATGCCTCACTCCATTCCAAGCCTTTTTAAAAAAAAAAACCCAAAACACCAGGGTCTATGTCAAAAAAAGACAGGATTCCCTCTGAGGAAGTGTGCCTGCACAAGAAAGCTTATACTTTGAATAAAACTTTGTTGGTCTTAAAGGTGCCACTGGACTCAAACTTTGTTCTGCAGCTTCAAACCAACATGGCTACCCTACCTGAAATTATCTACTCTTGTTTGTGGAGAAGCCATGGATTAGAGGTAGAGTATCTGCTTTCCATGTTGGTCCCACGCAATGCTCCCTCTAAGCTGTGGAGTCTTGTGAGCAAAAATTCTACTTTGTGAGCTACTGGTATTAAAGTTGTTAACGAGTGATTTGGGTACTGCATAAATTGGTTTGCTCTGGAGCGATCCTTCCTGAGCTAAGACAAAAATGTGTGAGCCAGAGGTTAAAAAACTATGAGCTAACTCACACTAATTTAGCTTAGAGGGAACACTGGTCCCAGGTTCAATTGCTGACATCTCTAGCTAATAGGGTTACCAAGTTTGGGTTGGAAAATACCTGGAGACTTTGGGGGTGGAGCCAGGAGAGGGCGGGGTTTGGGGATGGGAGCGGCCTCAGCATAGTACAATGCCATAGAGTCCACCCTTCAAACCAGCCATTTTATCCAGGGAAGCTTATCTCTGTCAGCTGGAGATCAGTTCTAAAAGTGGGAGATCCCCAGGCCCCACCTGAAGGCTGGCAACCCTACTAGCTAAAATGGATCAGGTGAAAGATAATAGGAAAGGCCTCCATCTGAGTCCCTGGAGAGTCACTGCAATCAGAGTAGACAAGAATGACCTTGATCAACCAGTGGTCTGACTCAGGATAAGGCAGCTTCATGTACTCATTTGTTCATTCGAGTCAATAGAGCAAATCCACTCAACAGACTTGAGGAAGGGCTTCAGTCATTGCATCAAAAGTCCCTGGTAGCCACATGTGAGAAACCATCTTTTAGCACTATAAATATTTTAAATATATTAGTATCAATATTTTAACGTAACCATAATGGCTAGAAACTTTCTTTTTCTTTCTGAAAGATCAGATGCCTAAAATTCTATTTGGCAGATATATTTAACTAGGAAAAAGGCCCATTGTGGAAATAAATACAACGAGGTCTAGAAAGAGGCTCTGGGAGGGTGCCCCAGCCTTAGACACTCAGTGTCAATTTGCTGTGGTGACCTCAGCAGGGTATAATGACACTGAGTTCACCATTTTCTCCAGAGGAACTGATCTCTGCTACCTAAAGAACAGTTGTAATTTTGAGTGATCTCCAGCCCTCACCTGGAGATTGGCAATGATGGTTCCCCAGAAGGGGAATCGTTGGTTTGGAGGGTGGAGTCTATGGCTTTGTACCTGCCCTGACTGCTACGTCACATTGGTTGTCATACGGGGGCCACCTCAGCAGCATATAAGGATACAGAGCCCACCATTTTCTCCAGGGGAACTGATCTCTGCCATCTGGAAAGCAGTTGTAATTCTGAGTGATCTCCAGCCCTCACCTGGAGATTGGACACATTTTACCTCAGAACAGCAAACTGTTTAGAATGTTAGAGGCAAAAGCCAATCAAATCGCATATGCAAACGACCTCTGTGTTCCGAGGCAAAGGCCAATGAGGCTGCATATGCAAATAACTTCTGTGTTCTGACTGGCTATGGGTGGGAGAGGAACAGCAAACTGTTTAGAATGTTGGAGGCGAGACTCAAGCAATGCAGCCAGTGGATAGGGGCAGATTCTGAGTGACACACCAGGGCACCAACCAATTCCAGAGCGTGTGGAATGTTCTAGAGAAGTGCCACCACCATTCGGCTTTTATATATAAGGGAGATGACCTCTGCTATAACCATGTATGGTTTTAGAACTCTTCTTGAAAACTGATCCAAATTATCCTTATGGTTTAAACAGCACTTTTGTATAGGTGAATTGATACCATTTTATTATGTTATAACTGTAGATGTATGTTAATGTTTTGTTGGTGACTAACCGATTGGTTTGTAATTTCGGATTCTCAAGACTTCTGCATAATGTTTTGCAGTTATTGTATGTTTTGATATGTTATACTTAATCTTAATAAACATTTCAAAATTCAAAAAAAAAAAAAAATTCCAGGACCTCATAGAGCCCAGGACTGCAGGATCTGATACTGACCTAAAATCACCTTTGCATGAATAAGGTCTGAGTAGATAGATACATTTGCGAAATCACACCTAGGAGGTTGCAGTGGGAGGCCAACCAACCTAGACTACAAGGTAGATATAGCAGTAATTGTATAAGACTCTGTTAAACAGTCACCTAATCCAGATTAACAATAAAAACCTAGATTAAGCAGTCAACTACTATGGTGGTTAACATTCTACTGGGTCTTTATCAGAAGTAATTTTTTTACTATCAAATAGTTTTGCCAACAAACACTGCTCTTTAGTGATCATAGGGGCCATTCAGACATTACAAAGTTCTTGTGACTACCACAATGAGTTTGTATATAAATGCATAGGGCTGGTTTGTGGTTTGCAAACTGAAGTTCATGGCAGGTCAATTGCATGGACTTTTCATGAACGTTCAAGCAGATCCTGGTGGTTCATGGCAGTTCATAAATGGATAAATTTCCAGACAGACTGTCCCTGCTCAATCAAAATGTTTACCAGACTTCAAAGCAACAGGACGTGGAACCTGGAGGGCATGTAGAGGAGCATTTGGGGGAGGTCCCCTACGACTTTGATGTCTCTAGCTAGCATAGGATCTGTTCTATACACTCCTGGACCTCCTGAACCTGTGCCTGTCATTTTTCCAGAAAGCACTTTCCAGGGGGCACCTTCTTTGGGGGCATGTATATCAGACCCCATAAATCCAATGCTCACCAAACATGGAAGGCAGGTAGAGGAAAGTAGCTGGAGATCCTCTGCAAGTCTGGTGTCTCTAGTTTACACAGGGTCCATTCTATACATTCCCAAACCTACACCTATCATTTTCCCAGTAAGTACTTTCCTGAGGGCACCTTCTTTGGGGGGACTGTAACTTGGACCCTGTAAATCTGATCCTCACCAAACTTGGAGGGCAGGTAGAGGAGAGTCAGCCAGAGATCCCCAGTGAGTTTGGTGTCTCTAGCACATGGGGGGGGGGGGTTTCCACTGCATCACGGACCTCACAAACTGGACCAGTTTATTTGGCAGCTAAAAGTTTGTGACATTTCATGGTTTGTGAACCAGGCAAGCAATGAACCATGAACTGAACCATGTTTTCCTGGTTTGTGCCCATCCCTACAAATGCATGCTTCCCAGGTGAGCATGGGCCCCAATTTTATTTATTTCCTTCATTTATACCTACCTTCTCCCCATTGGGGAACTAAAGTGGCGTACATTCTCCTCTCCTCCATTTTACCCTTGCAGCAACCCAATGAAGTAGGATCCAAGGTCACATGACAAGCATCTATGGCAGAATGGGTATTCAAACCTGGGTCTCCCAGACACTACTTTGACACTAACCACTATGCCACACTGGCTTAGTTTGGACTGGGCTACAGCACACATGGACAAGGACTCCAGCCTTCCCCCCTGCATCATCTGGCCCCAGGGAGCTTATATTTCTTCCATTCGAAAACTGACATGAAAGGAAATGGCATGTAATGTGTCAAGTGGCCCTATAATAACAAATGATATAGTAACAAATGAAGCACCTTCCCTATAAGGAAAGGCTGAAGAGTCTGGGACTTTTCAGTTTAGAAAAGAGACTGGGGGGGGGGCATGATAAAGGTTTATACAATTATGCATGGGGTGGAGAAAGTTGACAAAGAGGAATTTTTCTCCCTCTCCCAAAATACTAGAACTTGAGGGCATCCAATGAAACTGATGGGTAAGGATGGACAAAAAGAAGTACTACTTTACACAAAGAGTAACTAAAATGTGGAATTTGCTGGCAGAGGATGTAGTGATGGCCACAGGAATAAGCAGCTTTAAAAGGGGATTAGAGAGATTCATGGAGGAAAAGTCTACTAATGGCTACTAGCCATGGTGACTGAGGGGAACCTCCACATTCAGAGGCACAAGTCCTCTGAATCCCAGAGTCAGGAAGTAATGTCAGGGGAAGGCCTCAGACTCTATGCCCTGTTGTTGGCCATCCAGAGGAACTGGTTGGCCACTGTATGAGACAGGATGCTGGACTAGATAGACTATTGGTCTGATCCAGCAGGGCTCTTCTTATGTTCTATAGGCAAAGCCTATAGAGGGAAAACCCTTCTAAAGGTAGTGGGTTTGTGGAGACCCTAATTTTCCCTTTTAACTGAAACACTTTAATCCACCTTAGATTTCCAAATAGTTCTTGTAATACTTTGAGTACTATGAAAATATTATTTTTCTTTTCTTTTTAAAGAGTGGGAAGAGTTCTTGCATCTTGCTTGAGCATAGCTGTTGATAACAGGTGCTGCACATGTATCAGCCAGTGTCACAATATATGGTATGCAAATGTTGTGGCTAAAACTGGTTAAAAATAGACTCTTAGTAAATGAGGTTAATGTGTCGCAAGTGCAGCACACGTTGAGGTAGAGAAGGATGTATGGGCAACTGCTTCTTTTGAGGTCTCTGTGTGAGATTGATTCTAGGAACACAATTTTCAGTATTGACCATGCACTCTCTTTGCTTAGTCAGAGGGGGAGGCGGAGAATATCCTTGTTTCTTGTGAAAATAGCTTGCTGAATCCAGCCCACCTTACTAGCCATTCGCAGAATTGTGCATGTGAATAATACACCAGTTCTCCCAGCACACATTATGTGTGATAATGAATGCAATTTAAGCAAGACTTATACACCTGCATCATCAGAGGAGACATGAGGTAAATTTACATGTTAGTTTAAATGCGACACAGAGTGACTTTGACAATGTCTTTATTCTGTCTGAGCAAGAAGCAAAGTTTGCGGCTGAACACTCAAAGTGCACGTGAAGTCATAGTGCAGAAGCAGACTAGGAGATTCAGTCAATGGCACTCAGCTCACGGAAACCTTTTCAGAATGGGATGTGCCATGTGACTGTGATGTGAGCCTATGAACTCCATGCTTTGCTATACGTGATTTTAAGGGAAGCGGCTGTTCCCAAGCTTGTGTAGTTTTCCCACGTAGATAGGAGCATACCTAGCACTTCCGTTCACAGATCCACCTCTCATTTCCAGAACAGAACGCATCGTTCCACTTCCCATTGGAGCGTAGCGTAGCACAGTCCTCGCCATGTCCAGCATTGTTAGGCTCTCCTTGCCCCCAGAATCTAATGGTGACAGTGAAAAGGTCAGCTTTGGTAGTGAGAGTTGGTAGGAGCAGCAGTGGGAAGGGAAAGGTAAATATGATGACATTGCATACATCTTCGGTTCATCTACATCTGGAATAATGTGCAGTTCTGGTTGTCCCACGTCAAAAAGATTATGTTGTAAAGATACAGAATGTATGTATGTATTTATTTATTTATTTTCATTACATTTTTACCCCGCCCTTCCTGCGAACGAGAATGTAGCGAAAGAGCCAAGTGAGTGAAACAGTGTTCTCTAGGAGGGCCTATTTTAGGGACAGGCAAGCCAGCACCTGTCATAGACTATTTATCCTAGCAGCATTTTCAGTCTGTTTCCTGTTGTAACAGTATTTAATACATTGTCTTATATGACGAGTATATAATGCATACAGATCACATATCGAGGTGTAGGAGGAGCCAAGCTCTCAAATGATTTTTTAATTGATTATTACTGCTTTTAAGAAGGAAATCTATGGAATAAAACTCTCCAGGCCTGTCCTGGAGAAATTAACACCCTCCTTTAAGAGCACTAGAGAGTTCTAGAGTGTAATAACCATGAATCAAAATTTAATTGACATGTTTTTAGCTTTTTGCTTTAACGAGGGAAAAAGGAGTAACCCTTTCAACTGAGAGGAGTTTTAAATTTATAGTCATGAGCCCTTTGAAATGCAGGTGGTTTGCTTTTTATGCCAAGTTTCAGTCAGGATGACCTGGAAATTAGCCAGCTCACTAAGGTGAAGAGTTTTTGAAGCAGCTCTTTTGCTCTGTGTAAAAGCATTTTTTCAGTGTTTAAATGAAAGGTATTTTAACATATTGAGTATCAGAAACTATAGGCAATATATCTGCTTATAAATATATATGTGCATTGTATTATTTTAAAGAAGGGATTATTCTGTTTGCATCTTTAACTGAGTAGTGCTAATTGGGAAAGCTTGTACTGCCAAGTGTTCTCTCTCTTACTCTAAGAGAAGAGCCATACCTAAGTCAAAAGGACAGTCATTATGTATTGTAACAGAAGAAATCCCTGTGTGTGTGTGTTTTAAGCCTTTATGTTATATGTTAGACCAGTTAATGCTTTAAGATGTTTGCATAAAGCTAAAGCTGAATAATTCTATATTTTGTGTGCAACCAGACTGTTTGATGGTAAAGAGAAGTCATTATACAAATGACCAGTAGCTGAACTAAGTTGAAAAGGGCTAATGAACAGTTTGGAAAAACAAGATAATTAATCAAGTCTTTGAATGAAGAGAGTATGTCTTTTGACTAAGTTCGGCCAAAAACGAAAGTGATTAATTATATATTAGGCTTTTAAGTTTTAAGGAGTATTATAACACAGAGACAAATAGTGTACAGTCTGAGAACACAGATGCACATGAAGCCATCCCTTTTGGCACTGACTAGAAGGGTCAATTATATGAATTGTGAAATAGTGCCTGAGTTAGTTGTTTCATAAACTATAAGCTTGGATAATAATACAAGCAGCTTTATAAATGTGCTAATATTCTTAAAAATAATTGTAGAAAATATTCTAGAGGACAAAAATGAAATCTAAAATGTGAGTTGAAGATGTCTATGAGAGTTTAATGATATAAGCTATTTTAAAATATCAAAAGAATTTATGTAAGGAGTTTAATGCTTTAGAATGTCTTGTAATGATATGCTATTATGTGTTATATACCTGTTAGTAAGTATAAGCTTATGAAATGCTTTAAAACATGTTTATATACAAGATGCAAGTATAAATGTCAGTAAAAAATCAAATGTTATAAACTGAACTGACAAAGTTGTACTGAGAATGAACCCAGCCTGAAAAAGTTCAGTCAAAGGTAACAGAAGAATAGGAGTTGTAAACAAAGCTATAAATCAGACATAATGAGTTTCACCTGTGCTGTAGGAGTAGGAAACTCTGCCAATTACCATTTTGTGTGCCAAACATGTAATTGATGACTGACAAGACAAAGAGAACTGAACTGAGCATGCCTAAGTGATGTCAGTGATGATGTAAAACAAGGAGGAGCAGAAAAGAGTATATAAGTCTGCTCCCTGCATCTACTTGTTGAACACCTAGGCTGAATTAAGCTGATGGTGCTCCTTTATTCAAATAAATACTTTTTATTACCCTTTACTGCCTGGATGATTGTCTTCACTGTGTGGTTTATTAGCTAGCCCCACAAGTCAAAGAACCTGAAGCGCCTTTAGCGTATTGGCAATTGAGGTATTCAAAAGGTACACAAGTAGAGGCACAAAACACATTCTTAGACAGGGGTGCCATTTGGTCAAAGTTCTGCTCTCTAACTGCTGGCTTTTCCAGAGAATCATTCCTTTTCACTTCCTCTCTCTCTGAGATAACTTCTCCTTCCCTCTTAGGGTTATTAGAGAGTAAATTCAAAGCCTTGAATCCGTGGGAGCCAGGGAAGAAAAGTAGATCCTCCTTTGCTACTTCTACATCTGGTCTGTGCTTTTGAGAATTCTGCATGCTCAGGATTTATAAAACAAATTGGCAAAGTGCCAGTTTCTGAGCCTGCAGAATAAGAATATGTCATCTGATGACTGAAATGGCATATGATCTGTCTGTCTTTATTTACCAGGAACAGTCCCTGTTTTCTCATTGTTTTTCCTGGTAAATCACATTCTTGGTGTTTGTCTCTTCTTTTGGAGAGGCCTTGTTAAAATTCCAAGAATGTGGTTTGCTAGTGCTGTCATTTTTTGTCTTCAAGATTTGACAAACTCCCCAGGATCTCAAATATCTGAGTGAGTGGAACCATTCATTTTCTCTGTAATACACATAGAAGTTAATGAACACTAAGGCACCCTCAAGTGTATAATTGCCATTTAACTCACTGCAAACTTCTGTGGCATACTTTGGATAGTGAATAACTTATTATAGGACACTCATTTTTTTCTGGAGAAGCTTAAAGCAAAAGAACTGTCATCTTTTTGGCTTTTAAAAGTGCCAAAATAAAATGCAAAATAAATGAATTCATGAGTGAATGAGCTTTCAGCAGTGCATAATTGTGGAGGGAGTGGAGCTTGCACAGTGATCTTTGGTTTGAGAGTTTGAATGTTACAGCCTGGCACTGCACCTAAAACATCCAAGCATTAAGAACCCACTGGAATATCACTGTAGAGGAAACTTGAGTGTTTTTGCCCTCTTAAGCAAAGTAAAGGCATTCTTCACTTCTCCCGTGCCAACACCTAGTTAACTCTACCACTGAGATTGACCTAAGAGATTTCGATAACCAACATAGTGGGATTACTTACGAGAAAGTCAGAGAAGTGCCATCCAACCAGATCCACTGTCCTTCCTTGCCAGCATCACTCAGGCCTATCCAAAAAACCTGGTCATCCATGGATTGGCTTACCAAAAATTTCTACATATGGAAAATTCAGATAATGAAACTAGGAGACATACAATACCACATTTGTATTCAGGTATTAGCAACTAATACTTTATAGTGGAATACTGTGTACAGTTCTGTTTCCTGTATCTCAAAAGGGATACTGCAGAGCAGGGAAAAGTGGAGAAGAGGACAAGGTCAACCAAGATTAAGTGGTTAGAACACCTTTCCTATGAAGCTGAAGGGTTTGGGATTTTCCATCTACAACAAAATTCCATCTAGAACAAAAATTACTAAAGGGAATTATGATAGAAGTTTATGCAAGAAGTGGGGAAAGTGGATAGAGAGAGCTTTTTCTTGCTCTGCCATAATGCTAGAGCTTGGGGGCAACCACTGAAGTCGGTGTCCAGTAGATTCAGGACAGAAAAAGGAAATACTTCTTTACTCATTGAGTGATTAAAACCTGGAATTTGCTGCCAGAGGATGATAACCACAGACACATGTGGCTTTAAAAGGGGATTAGACAGATTCATGGAAAATAGGTCAATCAGCAGCTACTAGCCCTGGTGACTAAAGGAAACCTCCATATACAGAGGCAGGAAACCTGTGAATACCAGTGGTACAAGGCAGCATCAGGGAAAGACCTTGACCTCTCTGCCCTGTTTTTGGCCCTCCAGGGCAGCTGGTTCGCCATGGTGTGAAAGTGGATGCTGAACTAGATGGACCACTGGTATGATCCAGTAGGGCCCTTTGCATGTTTTTACCCTAAATAGACCAAACAGCAAGAGGCTAGGACTACAATTCCTATCATTTAGCACAGAAACCTAGTATAGGAACTAATGGTACCCGGTTTCTCTTAACAACCTGATACTATTGCTAAACTCCAGAGCCTGAAGTCCATGTAATCTGGAATAACCTTTCCCACATTCACAAATTTAGTAGAGAACCACTGAGGAATTTCAGACAGACGATATAATCCGGAAGAGGAACGGTTCCCAAATGGTTTCTGGTCTGTCATTTCAGACAGAACCGTTTTAGAACCGGTTCCCTACTGGAATATATTTGTAATTTCAGACACAAACGCTTCTGTCCCATTTAGGAAACGGGGCTGAAGCATTTTACCTGTCAAGCACTTCCAAGTAGTCTTCAGTTTCCTCTCCCGGTTCCGATGCACTTTTTGCCGCCGTCTTTCGCCCATGCGGGCGATCTCCGGCTTTTTAAAAAAAAACAACGTTCGCTTTATAGAGCTATAACGGTATAACACTATAATGCAACAGCATTATATCAACCCCATTGGAATGCCTGGAGTGTTTTGTTATAGTGCTATAGCGCTATAGCGCTCTAAAGCAAATGTTCAAAATAAAAAGACGGAGATCGCCTGCGCGGGTGAAAAACAGTGGGGGAAAAGCGGTGCAGTCTGAAATGGCAAACCACTTCAGATCCAGCTCTTTACCGGAAGGGGAAAGCCATGTGTGAAATGGCAGCCCTATACCGGTTTACTCCATGACGGATCAAAAATGGCTTCAAAACGGGTTAAAAAGGGTAATGTGAAATTCCTCACTGTTCCCACGTCTCTACTTGTCTGAGTCAAAAAAGAAAGAAGAAAAGAAACACTTACCATTTCCCGATGACTGTTAATAATAACCAAGTGAGCCCCTTCATTCTCACATGACTGCTTGCCAGCCATCCAAGGTTGACTTAATGTTGAAAAGAAGTAGCATTTTTTGTCAAATGACACCCAGTTGGGTGGACATTTGGTGCAGAAGAACCCTGAAAGAATCCAAAGGAACAATGCTGGAATAAGAAACAGTGCCAATAACCCAGAGTAAACCTCTACTAAAAGCAGGGCTGTTGATGGAGATGGCATGGCTGGGCACTTGCCAAGTTTCATGGCCTGGTGGAAGAGCCACCAACCAACCCTGGTAATTTAAAAAGTTATAGTTATATATTCAATATTAATAGTTACATTATTGTATTTGTGTGTTTGGTGAGATGCATGGCTCACAGAAAGCCACATTTACATTTACCATCAACCAAAAGAGCCACATGGCTACTGTATGCCTAGGATTTTTTTCTTTACATGTAAATAATTTTGGCAGCAGTTAATATGCTATAATATGTTTAGTGATAATATATTATTAAAGAGTTCAGTGCTTTCAGTGTTATAAAGTTTAACTTGATATCCAGCTATGCTGGTAGTCCTACCTATTTTGACTGTACAGAAGTGCTTCTGTTGGAATAACACACTTTCTTTTATTTACCACTGAATTTGTTTTCTACCCTCAATTTTCATTATTCTTACTTCTTAGATAGCAAAAATTATGATACATGACCTATAGTACCATAAAGTACAGCAGTCTGCAACTTTTTTTCAGGAGTTGGGTATACATAACAATTTTTCTGATAGAAAATGGAGACATTTAGTACACTTTCATATTTCAAGATTTCTGTTTCTTTCCCAAAGAGGGACTCTACAGTGGCTTCAGAATTTCTAGAAATGTTACATCTGTAGTGTGAACAAACCATCAAATATACTAAAGAGCCGACCTAAATATAAACCTGTCAGGTGCAGTGATGGATGACATCTGTGGAATTTCTCAGTATTTATTCCTGCTTTAATACCTCTGTTAAATACTTCTGTTAAATAAAAGTAATCTACAGAAGTGAGTCATCACCATTCTCTTTGGTAGCCATTGCCATGTTGCGCAGAGAAGGACTTTCTTTTGTCTGTGAAATCAGTACTGAAGGGGCTAACAAGGATCAGCCATAATCCTCCTCAGTCCCCATCAATTCTACTGGTTTATGGAAGAAGATGGTAAAAAGAGAGGCGGGGCTGCTGGGTGGCAGAGTGGTTGAGTACTCAGCTTTCTCTGAGTCTCACCAACTTTCGGAGTCTTTTTAGGGGATTTTCTTGACAAGGGTCCACCAGCTCCTCAGGAGTAGGAACTGGAAGCAGAAGACTTAAACCGAACCCCCCGTTTGTGGCAACAGCAGGTGGAGGTTTCAGTTCGTCTTGAGCAGAAGATCCAAAGAACCAACTATGGGAGTTCACGGCTGGAAAGCTACACCAACCCCAAAATAAGAGCCTTTTAATACCTCACTACATTCATCTGGCGAAGACTCTGTGAGTAATCTTTTCTTCTTTTTACAGTCGTCAAGCTCGGAAAAGAACACTTGATTGCCCCTATAAATCTTTCCCAGAGGCGACTCCCACAGTGAGCGGCGAAGCAGAGTTTTGGGAAAGTTATTGCATCAAACACTCAGGGGCAAAATAATACCTTGAAATCTTCTACCTGCTATCTGGGAAATATCATTACAGAGACTTATTTTGCTTTCCAAGAACTTTGTTATAATTGTGGAAAGGGAAACAGGCTGGTTGAGCTAAAATGGCACCGCTCTGTAGTTTCTCTGTCTACGCAGTTACACAGTGAATGTTTACAAACTGTCTGCTGAGGAGCAAGATGGAGAGAGATTGCTTGAAAGATGAAAATACACTGCTGTTGTCAGACGTCTTTGGGGAATGTTTAAAAAGCCAACTGGTGTTTACAACCACTGTTTGTGAGGTGTTGGAGGAGATTTTGGATGGCTTTGAAGAAGAGACCACAGATGTACAGGAGCAGATGACGTCAGACAATATACAAAATGGGAAGCGATAGGACCTGTCTCAACATTCGACCTCTATAATAAGAGATTTGCCCAGCTACTTCTTTGATGGGCTGGCAGGATACAATGCAGCTTATGCAGGATGGGAGAGACAAGATTGGCTGCCTTCGTATATATGTAAGCTAGAAGAGGATGAGACATTCAAAAATCAAAGACACAAAAGAACAACGATTTTGATGAGACATGTCCAAAGAAAGCAAGAGAAACTCAAACTGTACAAATAATTTGAAGTAGCACCTCCTGACAGTCTGCATGGCTTTAACTGACAGATGGGATAAAGATTTACCAAAACTAGAACCTTTAAGCTGTTGAGACCAAGACCACAGCCACACATCCTGGAAAATCTACAACAACTGTTGAGCATTGTTTGTTTACTCTGTATTTCTTCTCCAGACCTACATTTGATATTTAATTGATTAAAGAATATAACCTGAAGCAAAGTATTTTTAACTTTTGTATTGTCTTCATTGATTATTGAAAGCTATAAAATGTGGACCCTTAAAATGGAAATAACTTACCCTCTGTACTTGTAATGTCCTAATTGAAGGAGGATGGAAAGATAGGGGCAGTTTGACTTTTTAGATAGGAATTGCAGGGGAAAATATAATTAATGGGTTATTTACCCAGAGAATGTGTAAGGATTTAGCTATTTTTGAGTGAGAAGACGAGATGTTATAGGTTAAGGTGAAAGCTATATGACATTGTTAGTGTGAGATTATAGGGAAAATATAACACATTGTGTTTAGGCCTGCTAGTTACTGTGATTTTGAAAACTAACAGTGTCAAAAATATGAAAGAATATTTAAAAAGACCAGATGGTTAACTTAGAAGAAATATATAGCTTTTACTAGTGTAGTCAAACTGCAGTTATGCCTGTTTCTTTTCTTTTCTGTTTTTCTTGATATTAAATAGATAAATAATAGTACATTACAGATAAAATGAAATATAGCAGATAGAATATAGATGAAGTAGATTTATAACGGGAACAGATTATTGGTTTGATAGTGTTTGTTACTGAATACAAATCAAAATAAGGGGGGTAAATGGGAATGATGATGTCAGATATTTGGCTAGCTAATTTAAAAGGTATGGCTCTTTTTTTTCTATGTAATTTTTTTAAAAAATAATAAACTTTGCCCAATAGGGCAAGTAAAAAAAAGAAGAAGAAGAAGAAGGTAAAAAGCTTTTACAATACTTACATTATACTCTAGTTTTCCTCCTGGAGAAATACGTATCAAACAGATATAAACAAGATATAACTTTCCATTTGCTGGCTATTTAAATAATAAGTACTTGAACAGCATCTATGCATGGTGTCCCTCACCTGTCAAGTTGTGTATTCCTTCCAGCACCTGTGTTGCATCTTCAGCAATTCTTCGGTTTTCTTCTCTCAGCTTTGCCACTTCCTCTAGCAAAGAAGGAATCAAGTTCTCTTTTGTCATCTGAGTAGCTAAGGAATAGTAAATGAGAACAGAAATTACTAATGAATTTCAAGATGATACCACAGGACAACTTCTCAAGAAGCCTACTCTTATGTCTTAAGTCAATAAAGCATTGTGTTAGTTTAAGCACAGTTCCATTAAAACATAGCATTACATGGATTGGCAAATAGGCCAATCAGAGAAGCATTTGACTTCGGCGGGAACCCCTCTCATTGGTTCCAAGCTCCATATTCCAATTGGTTGTTATCTGTTTGTTGGGTGTGGTTTTGCCCGTTCAAATCATATATAAGTCAGCATTGTTCTATGTATGTTTGTCTAGTGTTGCTATGAGCTGAATAAAATGAAACCACTTGTTTAAGAGCTGCCTCTATCTCAGTTGATAACACTGGAGACGAGGATGGGATGCAGTGGGTAGGCAGCCCCACAGAACCATAAGAGCAAATCACTGGATGGGCAAGGAATTGTTGCCTTGGCCCTGAGAGCGAGTCACTATGGACGACTGAGGAACAGTTGCCTTGGCCCCAAGTGACACCAGCGAGCCAGCACCTTCGCCGCTGCAGCAGAACGAGTCTACCATGGCCACTGTGGGTCAGTTTGAACCATTCAATGCAAACACCAAGGACTGGGACACCTTCATCTTCTAGTTCGCGTTCTATGCTACCACAACCAAGGATACTGATCCTGAGGTAAAGAAGGCTATGTTCCTGAGTATCTGCGGGAAGAACATATTAGATGTGGCCCAGATGCTAGTGGCGCCTGCAGAACTCTCAACGTCTGCGTTAGCTGAAATCACTAAGAAACCGCATGACCATTTCACACCCAAACTGTCCAAAATAGCCTGCAGGCACGCTTTCCACAAGCGAGACCAGAGCAAAGGCGAGTCCATTGCCGAGTACGTGGCAGTGCTCCGAAAGATGGCCAGGCAATGCAACTCTACAGACTTAAGTGACAGACTCTGAGACCGGCTTGTTTGCGGCCTATAGAACTAAAAGCTGCAATGACGGCTGTTCACAAAGAAGGAACTCACCTTCCAGGTAGCCTACGAGGAGGCGGTTGCCGCTGAAGCTGCGGAGCAGTCTACCTGAGACATGCGACAGTCGAGGACAGCAACCTCTGGATCGGACGAGGACTCTGCGGCTGAAGCGGCTATGGGTGTGACGAAAACTGTGTATGATTTTAGAGACAGAAAGCCAAAGTAAGGGCAGAAGGACTCTGAAAATTGCTCTTTGAAGAAATGAAGATGCTCAGAAAGTCTTCTCAAGATAACTAATTTACTAACATAGAAGCAGTGCAAAGCAAGAACTCTACAAGTATATTGCCTTATTAACATTTAGTTTAACTGGGTTATGATTTCTTACTCTTGGGATTTTAGTTAGTGTGGGTATCTTTCCTTTATCCATAGATGTAGTCCCTTCCCTTTTTTTTCTTTGTAGTTTTTTAGTCTATTGAAAAACAATAAAAATACCCCTTCGGGGGTTTCAAAAAAAAAAAAGGTCAGCATTGTTCTATGTATGTTTGTCTAGTGTTGTTATGAGCTGAATAAAATGAAATCACTTGTTTAAGAGCTGCCTCAATCTCAGTTGATAACACTGGCGATGAGAATGGGATGCAGTGGGTCTCTGGGGTGTTATACCGGATCTCCAGTCTCCTTCGACCTCGACCTGAACGTCATGCCAGTTTGCCTGAAATCACGTTGGGTGGCATTTGCCATGAAGACCAGGATCAACGAGGAGCTCGATCGCCTCATCGCACAGGGAGTGTTGGAGCCCGTCCCACATGCAAGGTGGGAAACGCCTATAGTGATGCTGGTCAAGCCCGACAGATTGGTATGAATTTGTGTGGACTATAAATGCACAATTAACAGGGCTTTGCAGCAACACTTCTACCCGGTGCCAATTGTAAGTCACATCTTGGCCTCATTGGCCGGAGTATATAAATGAAGTAGATTTATAACGGGAACAGATTATTGGTTTAATAGTGTTTGTTACTGAATACAAATCAAAATCCTCATCGCCCACCCAGCGGTTCGAAAGCAGACGTAACATCCATGCAAGTAGATAAATGGGTACCCACCCTTAGAAGGGGGGGGGCACCCTCCTCTGGCGAGGTGTGTGGAGGCGACGGCAATAGCGACGGAGACGGCGGCGATGGCAGAGTACCGGCGGTGGAAGCAAGGCAGCATGGCGACGCGGCGGCAGCGAGCAGTGAGCAGCAGACCGGAAGGAAAGATCCCTGGTTGCTGGCAGCGGGAACAGCAGGTGACTGTTGTACTGCAGGAGGCGCGTGGTGACGTCACCCGAGGGCGTGGCAGAGCCAAAAGGGACATAGCCAGGACCTGAGGAGGACGCCGCCGGCGCGCCGGATCGCAAAAATGTGCCAGAAGAACAACAGCTAGATTCCGCCGGGAAGGAAGCCAGCCAGACTGGAATAAAGAGACATCTACCTCCACCTGGGGTGCCGGTAGGCTGTCCCATTCCCTGTGGAAAATGTGGCCTTAGTTAGGGTTAAAATTGTGACTAGCACCCTTCGTGTAAACTGCCCAGAGACCCCTACGGGGGTTAGGGCGGTATATCAAGTTGAATAAATAAATAAATAAATGGGAATGTGTATGCAAATATGATGATGTGAGTGAGATATTTGGATAGCTAATTTAAAAGGTATGGCTCTTTCTTTTCTATGTATTTTTTTAAAAAATAATAAACTTTGCCCAATAGGAAAGAAGAAGAAGAAGAAGAAGAAGAAGAAGAAGAAGAAGAAGAAGAAGAAGAAGAAGAAGAAGAAGAAGAAGAAGAAGAAGAAGAAGAAGAAGAAAAAAAGCTTTTACAATACTTACATTATACTCTAGTTTTCCTCCTGGAGAAATACGTATCAAACAGATATAAACAAGATATAACTTTCCATTTGCTGGCTATTTAAATAATAAGTACTTGAACAGCATCTATGCATGGTGTCCCTCACCTGTCAAGTTGTGTATTCCTTCCAGCACCTGTGTTGCATCTTCAACAGTTCTTCGGTTTTCTTCTCTCAGCTTTGCCACTTCCTCTAGCAAAGAAGGAATCAAGTTCTCTTTTGTCATCTGAGTAGCTAAGGAATAGTAAATGAGAACAGAAACTGCTAATGAATTTCAAGATGATACTTCAGGACAACCTTCTCAAGAAGCCTACTGTTATGGCTTAAGTCAATAAAGCATTGTGTTAGCTAAAGCACATTTCCATTAAAACATAGCATTACATGGATTGGCAAATAGGCCAATCAGAGAAGCATTTGACTTCGGCGGGAACCCCTCTCATTGGTTCCAAGCTCCATATTCCAATTGGTTGTTATCTGTTTGTTGGGTGTGGTTTTGCCCGTTCAAATCATATATAAGTCAGCATTGTTCTATGTATGTTTGTCTAGTGTTGCTATGAGCTGAATAAAATGAAACCACTTGTTTAAGAGCTGCCTCTATCTCAGTTGATAACACTGGAGACGAGGATGGGATGCAGTGGGTAGGCAGCCCCACAGAACCATAAGAGCAAATCACTGGATGGGCAAGGAATTGTTGCCTTGGCCCTGAGAGCGAGTCACTATGGACGACTGAGGAACAGTTGCCTTGGCCCCAAGTGACACCAGCGAGCCAGCACCTTCGCCGCTGCAGCAGAACGAGTCTACCATGGCCACTGTGGGTCAGTTTGAACCATTCAATGCAAACACCAAGGACTGGGACACCTTCATCTTCTAGTTCGCGTTCTATGCTACCACAACCAAGGATACTGATCCTGAGGTAAAGAAGGCTATGTTCCTGAGTATCTGCGGGAAGAACATATTAGATGTGGCCCAGATGCTAGTGGCGCCTGCAGAACTCTCAATGTCTGCGTTAGCTGAAATCACTAAGAAACCGCATGACCATTTCACACCCAAACTGTCCAAAATAGCCTGCAGGCACGCTTTCCACAAGCGAGACCAGAGCAAAGGCGAGTCCATTGCCGAGTACGTGGCAGCGCTCCGAAAGATGGCCAGGCAATGCAACTCTACAGACTTAAGTGACAGACTCTGAGACCGGCTTGTTTGCGGCCTATAGAACTAAAAGCTGCAATGACGGCTGTTCACAAAGAAGGAACTCACCTTCCAGGTAGCCTACGAGGAGGCGGTTGCCGCTGAAGCTGCGGAGCAGTCTACCTGAGACATGCGACAGTCGAGGACGCCACCTGAGTCCTGTAAAAGCTACCGGTGCACCAAGAAAGCGTGGAGGACACCGATAGCAATGATGACAGCATCCACAGGACGAAAGCAGACAATCATAAGGGCTACCATCAGCAGCCAGCCCCTAAAATGAACTTGTGCCAGTTGTGGGGGCAATCACGAATGCCAACGGTGCCGTTTCTGAGAGGCCCAGTGCCATGAATGCAGAAAAACGGGACACATCGCCTGAGTCTGCCACTCGTCAACAACTAAGGGGTCGCCTCGCACATCGCCAAACAGACTCCGTCCTCCGCCAAAGTAAAGGTAAAGGTTCCCTTGCTCGAAAGCCAGTCGAGTCCGACTCTAGGGTTGCGGTGCTCATCTCCGTTTCAAAGCCGAAGAGCCAGCGCTGTCCGAAGACGTTTCTGTGGTCATGTGGCCGGCATAACTAAACACCAAGGTGCACAGAACGCTGTTACCTTCCCACTGAAGTGGTACCTATTTATCTACTTGCAATTTCTTGCTTTCGAACTGCTAGGTTGGCAGGAGCTGGAACTAGAGACGGGAGCTCACTCCGTCATGCGGCACATTCGGGTCTCAAACTGCTGAACTACCAACCTTCCACAGCCTGCAGTTCAGTGTCTTAACCACTTGAGCCACCGCAGCTCCAAAGTACATGCCCAGAAAAGCTGAGTGTCATACAACTAGGAAATATCTGCATCACTCATCAGTGGCGCGGACTCAAGTGAAAACCAAAGGCAAGCTTAAAGTAACAGCTGTGCTAGACAACATTCCTTACGAGATGGAGGTCGACTCAGGGTCGGCGCTTACAATCATATCATTGCAGATGCTTCACAGGCTGTTCCCCAGACGAAATAAAAGACTACTAGAGCCGTGTGACCTCCATTTGGTCGACTTCCAGAAGCAGTGAATCCCAGTTGCCTGGGTCAGCCAGTTCATGGTGCGTTTTAAGAACTTCTATGGCCCATTGAAAGCAATCGTGGTTGAGGGCTATCAGGCTAGCCTTTTGGGACTGGACTAGTTTGATGCACTGGGCATCCATGTGGTGGGGGTACAACAAGTATCCCATGACAGCTTGAACTCTATTTGCCAGGACTTTCCTGCCGTGTTCGACAGGTCTCTGGGGTGTTATACCGGACCTCCAGTCTCCTTCGACCTCAACCTGAACGTCATGTCGGTTTGCCTGAAATCACATTGGGTGGCGTTTGCCATGAAGACCAGGATCAATGAGGAGCTTGATCACCTAATCGCACAGGGAGTGTTGGAGCCCGTCCCACATGCAAGGTGGGAAATGCCTATAGTGATGCCGGTGAAGCCCAACAGATTGGTATGAATTTGTGCGGACTATAAATGCACATTTAACAGAGCTTTGCAGCAACACTTCTACCCGGTGCCAATTGTAAGTCATATCTTGGCCTCATTGGCCAGAGGCAAGGTCTTTGCCAAGCTAGATCGTACGCAGGCCTACCAGCAGCTGCCTGTCACCCCTGAAACAGTGGAAGCCCAAACAATCGCAACACATTGAGGGGCTTTCAAAGTCAACTGTTTACAGTTCGGAGTCAGTATGCCCCAGGACTTTTCCAAGGTCTTATGGAAGGTATCCTGCATAACATTCCCAGAGTTGTTCCCTACTTAGATGACGTGTTGATAGCTGGTGAATCAAACGAAGAGTTGGGGGCACGCCTTCGTCAGGTCCTCCAATGGTTCCAGGAAGCATGAAGGTAAAGCACGAAAAATGCCAGATGGGAGGTACATCAGGTCGAGTTCCTAGGGTGCCTGATCGACGCTGATGGGGTCCCCCTGACTGACAGTAAGGCTCAGGCAATCCACAATGCCCCAAAGCCTACGTCAAAAAAGGAGCTCCAATCATTTCTGGGACTCCTCAACTTCTATCACGCCTTCCTGCCGCATAAAGCATCAGTGGCGGAATTGTTGCATCATCTGCTGGAGAAAAAGTCTCTGTAGAGCTGGGGCCTGAGTCATGCCTGAGCATTTGCTGCTGTCAAGGACTTACTTTTGTCCAGATCTGTCCTTACACATTTCGATGAGAGACTGCCACTAATACTTGCCACTGATGCTTCGCCATACGGGATTGGGGCCGTCCTGAGTCACCGGTTACCGGACGGAAGAGACGCCCCTGTCGTTTCTTCTTGTCTCTAGTGAACTGGTTTCTTGTGTTTTTAGAGCAATTATTATACATAAATCTGATTTTACTGATAGCTGTGACCCAAAGGAGCTCACACCAGTCAAGAAACCCTGGGCCCTGAGTGTGGAGGGGGAAAGATGGAGTGGGAAGATCAGTCTGGTAATGTCAAGACTGGTAGGAAGATGAGTTCAAGAGACCCCTGCTGGTCGGTGTTCCTGTCAGCGTACACATACGAGCTGATACACAGGCTAGGTAAAGCCATTGAACATGCTGATGCACTCAGCAGACTGCCACTTCGGACCGCGGCCGAGGATCCTACCCCAGCATACGAGGTGATGGCCCTTGAAGAATTGCCGCAGCCTCTGCTTCATGCATCCGATGTCGCAGCCCAGTCTGCCAAGGACCCCACCATTGCCTGGGTCCTAAACTGGGTGTGGAGGGGATGGCCAGCTGGAGAGCAACAGTGCATAAAGGCTGCCTCCTGTGGGGAAATCACGTGGTGGTTCCCCCAAAACTCCGTCATCGTGTGTTAGAGGCACTGCACGCTGGTCATCCAGGTGTGGTGAGCATGAAGGCATTGGGCCACAGTTATGTGTGGTGGACACGTTTAGACCAGGACATTGAAGAGTGGGTCCGTACATGCCGAGCCTGTCAGGAGACGCATCCTGAGCCACTGCAAGCACCAGTGCAAAGATGGGAGACCACCCAAGTGCCCTGGTCCCGACTGCACATTGATTTTGCGGGACCATTCCAAGGTAAAACATTCCTGATCATAGTGGACTCTTTTTACAAATGGCTGGAGGTAGCCACGATGTCTGTCATGACGTTGGCATCAGTCATTAGGGTGCTACGCTGCATATTCAGTACGCACGGACTGCCTGAGACTATCGTGTCCAATAACAGGACTCAATTTACCTCAGCAGAGTTCCAGCAGTTTATGGAGGCCAACTTGATCAGACACATCACAGCCGCCCCGTTCCATCCGTCCACCAATGGACAAGCTGAACAAATGGTCCATACGACCAAGGACACGCTAAAAAAGATAGTCCACGGCGATTGGGATCACCAAATGGCTGATTTCTTGCTTCAGCAACATATTACGCTGCACTCAATGACAGGTCACAGTCCAGCGGAGCTCCTGATGCACCGCCACTTGACAACCATATTGGACTGCCTGCACCCCAACCTCACAGCTGACTAGCTGCTGCAGCGAGAGGCTCCAGACCCCATCTGCTCATTCCAGCCTGGCGATCTTGTATACACCAGGAACTACAGTGAGGGTCCATTGTGGGTGGAAGCAACCATGACAGCCAGCACCGGACCAGTGTTGTATTTGGTTTCCACCACTGAAGGGCGAAATCTGCGCAGGCACCTGGATCAGCTCTGGAGGTGTTGGGTTCAAGAAACAGAGACAGCGGACCCAGATGACCAGAGGGAGAACTTGGACAATTGCATCCTACCCCAGTTACCGTCAGAGGCAGAGCCAGCAACCGCAGTGCCACCTGTCAGCACAGGACACGAGAACTTCTCTGATACCAGGTGCGAGAACTCCTCCAACACAGGGCCCGAGAGTTTCCAGACACCGGCGCCACACAGCGAGCCAGGAACTCCCAGCACTCACCATCCAGTCGCACCTCGGAACATTGGTCCAAGCGACACCAGCCATGGGGCTGAAACACCTGTAGCGGAACCGAGGTGCTCACAGCATGTAAGGACTCGGCCCGCAAAATTACAGGACTATGTGTGCTGACTTAGGGGGGAGGGGTGTTATGTCTTAAGTCAATAAAGCATTGTGTTAGCTTAAGCACAGTTCCATTAAAATATAGCATTACATGGATTGGCAAATAGGCCAATCAGAGAAGCCTTTGACTTCGGCGGGAACCCCTTTCATTGGTTCCAAGCTCCATATTCCGATTGGTTGTTATCTGTTTGTTGGGTGTGGTTTTGCCCATTCAAATCATATATAAGTCAGCATTGTTCTATGTATGTTTGTCTAGTGTTGCTATGAGCGGAATAAAATGAAATCACTTGTTTAAGAGCTGCCTCGATCTCAGTTCATAATGCCTACTGACATATCTCTCCATTCCTTCATGCTTGGCCTCCAGTCACAGATCTCTTGCATCCTGTTTAGTTTGATCCTAGGCATTGTGCTATCAGTTGCTAGATGCTTCTTGGAGAAGAGCTAGATGGGAGTCCAGTAGCATCTTAGAGACCAACAAGATTTTCAAGGGTACAAACTTTCAAGAGTCAAAGTCCCTTTGTCAGAGCTCTGTTGCTCAAGAAGGACTTTCTTACACCTGTGAAGTCAGTACTGAAGGGCTGGCAAGGATCAGCCATAGTCCTTCTCAATCCCCATCAGTTCTATCCGTTTGTGGAAGAAAATGGTAAAAAGCTTTTATAATACTTACATTATACTCTAGTTTTCCTTCTGGAGAAATATGCATCAAGCAGATACAAACAAGGTATAACTTTCAATTTGCTGACCACTTTAATAATTACTTGAACAGCATCTATGCATGGTGTCCCTCACCTGTCAAGTTGTGTATTCCTTCCAGCACCTGTGTTGCATCTTCAGCAATTCTTCGGTTTTCTTCTCTCAGCTTTGCCACTTCCTCTAGCAAAGAAGGAATCAAGTTCTCTTTTGTCATCTGAGCAGCTAAGGAACAATAAATGAGAACAGAAACTGCTGATGAATTTCAAAAGAATGCCTCAGGATACCTTGCTAATCACCCAACTGACATATCCGTACTTTCCTTCATGCTTGGCCTCCAGTCACAGATTGATTATATCTTGTTTAGTTTGATCCTAAGCATTTCCTAGATGCTTCTTGAAGTAGAGTTAGATTGGAGTCCAGTAGCACCTTAGGGATCAACAGGATTTTCAGTGGTACAAACTTTCAAGCATTAAAGCTCCCTTTGTCAGAGCATTGACTCTCAAGAGCTTGTTCCCCAAAAATCTTGTTGCTCTCTAAGGTGCTACTGGACTCCAGTCTAGCTCTTCTACTGCAGACGAAGATGGCTACCCTCTAAAACTGTCTTCTTGAAGAAGGTTATCTGTACTGCCTGGTTTTGTCATAGGAAATGAGGACACTTGTTAGTAAAAGATTGTTAATCTTCCTTATTTTGATGTCCTGCTTCTAAAAATCAAGTAATTAATAGCAGAAATACATGCCTTGAGAAGCCTTAGCAGTTCATGGTAATCCACTGCAAATGATTCTGAATTAGATCCCAACCAGCTGTATACTGAAAATATTATTTTTGTAAATGTTCCTCACCTGTTTAGTTCTGTAACTTTTCCGGTTCCTGTAGCACATATTTGGGAATTCTGTTATTCCCTCATCTAGTTTCTCTAGCACAGACAGAGTTAAGTTCCTGTTTATCATGGGGGTGGATAGAGGCAGAGGTGTGGATTGTTGGAAGTGAAGTACTGTGCAGTGTCTTGTAGCCTCAGCCTTCAGAGGGGGACGATGAGAGAGTCAGAGACATAGGTCCTTTCCACACTAGACCTTAATTCCTGGTTCAACCCTGTCCCCGAACTTACATTCTACATTACACTCAAGTTCACCTCTGTAATTATCTTGGGGTATTCTTTGTTTCCACATTACATTGAGGTCACCCCAGTTTCGCCCCACACTTGTCCCAGGATAAACGGATGCTGTTATAACCAGGGATAAATGCAAGGTACTGTGTCGTGAGCTGAACTCTGATAAAACCAGGGATGAGATCCAAGTGCAGAAAGGACCACAGACAGGCTAGGATAAATAGGCTGGGACACTAAGCATCCTTTTCTTCTCTCCTGTGATGCTATCCCTTTGATGTATAGATTGCTACTATTATGGAGAACTTCCTTCTTGTCTCATACCTTCTCTCCACACTATGCATTTTTTCTCCATCTTTGCACCATGAGAGTAGAATGTGCCTCCCGTATTTCCATCCATTTTAGCTATTAGAATACTATCTCTAGATTAGAATATTTATATTAGAATACTAGAATACTAGATTAGAACACTAGATTAGAATACTATCTCTACTCTATCTTGTCTAGAATACTAAATACTGTCTAGAATACTAAAATCACCTGAAAAAAAGGTGTGGACAAAATCGAGAGGGTGCAGAAGAGAGTGATGAGAATGATCAGGGGTCTGGAGACTGAGCCCTACAAAGAAAGGCTAAGGGTCGTGGGAATGTTTAGTTTGGAGAAGAGGAGATTGAGGGGGGACATGATTACTCTCTTTAAATATTTGAAAGTATGAATGGTACTTTTATAATGTGTGCATAAGTGTGCTTAAGACTTCTGGTCATGTAAGCCGAAATAAATAAAGTAAAGTAATATTTGAAAGGCTGTCATTTGGAGGAGGACAAGGAGCTGTTCCAGTTGGCAGCAGAGGATAGGACCAGAAGCAATGGGTTTAAATTACATGCAGAAAGGTATCAGCTGGATACAGGGCCGGCCCCAGGTATTTTTGCACACTAGGTGAGGACACCTTCTGGTGCCCCCCCCCGTGCGCTCACCAATTTCTCGCACACACCCCTTCAGGCACCCTTGCAGCCACCCAGTACAGTCTCTCCCTCCCTCCCTCCCAGCAGTCCTGCTTGGGTGCCTCTTTCAGCACTGAACGCGGCCACAGGGCAAGAGAAGCCACACGGAAATGCGGGGGAAGCCCACCACCTGCAAAGCAAACCAGACCGGGGTGGCCCCACGGAGCCCGACTGCCACCTGGGGCTTGGTGAGCCAGGGCGCAGCGCAGGGGAGGAGCCTCCTCCACTGCCTCCTCCACCAGGCCCTGCCCCTGGGCCGGCCTCTGAGCCTTGACCGGGGCGAGGAGAGGCGGGGCCGGAGGGGGACAGAGGCTGGCCGGGGCATGGGGGGAGGAGGAGGAGGAAAAAGCTTTCCTGCAGCCTGGCACTCTGGGCACAGAATCCTGGGCTGATTGGAAGCAGGTGCCTGAAAATTTCAGGTCACTTCCATCATGCATTCCAGTCTTTCTATATTTTGCAATCGGTTTTGTCTGGTCTCTTCCCGCCCCAGCTTTGCTGCAGGGAGAAGGCCAGATAGGGTGCCTCTGTGGAGGGGCATTGCAGTCGAGGGACGCCTGTGGGTGCCAAGGCACCTGGGGAAACAGCAGCACCCTCTGCTTCAGTGAGGCACAAAGGATCTGGCAGGAAGGGGTGCGCTGTAGAGCAGGTGCCCAGAAAGCCATGCTGGGGGCGGGCGGGCGGTGGCAGCAGGGGCCTCACTGCGCCCCTCAGAGATCTGCACCCTAGGCCATTGCCCTAGTTGGCCTAGTGGAAGAGCCGGCCCTGGCTGGATATTAGGGGGAAAAAATTCACAGTCAGAGTGGTTCAAAGGTGGAATCAGCTGCCTAGAGAGGTGGTTATCTCCCCTTCACTGACAGCTTTCAAAAAGAGGCTGGACGAATATTTGTCAGAGTTGCTTTAGGCTG
This sequence comes from Gekko japonicus, assembly GCF_001447785.1. Taxonomy (NCBI): domain Eukaryota; kingdom Metazoa; phylum Chordata; class Lepidosauria; order Squamata; family Gekkonidae; genus Gekko; species Gekko japonicus. The sequence goes on from NW_015170940.1 coordinate 621,361, forward strand.
GTCCTGCATTGGGCAGGGGGTTGGACTAGATGGTCTGTATGGCCCCTTCCAGCTTTATGATTCTATGATTCTATTATTAGAATACTGTCTCTACTCTATCCTGTCTAGAATCGAGCTCCTTACAATAAAGGAGTCATATTAGTTTACAAAGATTTTTTAAAAGGCTCTGTACATAACTTTGTTCTTGGACAGCATACACGAACCAAATAGACTCTGCCGCAGTATAAGAAGAAGAGAAGAAGAGAAGAGATTGGATTTATACCCCGCCCTTCACTACCCAAAGGTGTCTCAGAGCGGCTTACAAACTCCTTTTCCCTTCCCCTCCCCACAACAGACACCCTGTGAGGTGGGTGGGGCTGAGAGAACTCTGACACAAACTGCTCTTTTTCAAGGACAGCTGCGCCAGAGCTTGTGACTGACCCAAGGTCACATCAGCAGGTGCAAGTGGAGGAGTGGGGAATCAAACCCGGTTCTCCCAGATTAGAGTCTGCACACTTAACCACTACACCAAACTGGCTCTGCTAAACTAACTAATCCAACAGGTCATGGGCCCAGTTACTAAGGTTATGGTGGCATAACTAAAGTTATGTGGCAAAGCCCAGCTCCAGCAACTAAGAAGTTAAATCTGCCTTCAGCGATCAACTAAGCAAAAGGTCAGCTGCTGCAGTTTAACTGAGAGAAAAGAAGCGTCTGTGTGTGCTTAATTACCAGTGCGAGATACCAGGAGAACAATAGCTCAATTGCTTTACATTGACAGGAAGCTGCATTTGGTGCACCTGACCCTGGATAACTTTTCCTCATGGAGAATGTGACTGAAAATGGCTCTGAATATTGAGAATCTGGGTAAATACATCCTGGATGAAGCCATACACACACACTGTAGGTAATGCTGCAACAAAGGAAGTGTGGGAAATGAAAGACCTGAGAGCGCAAGTCTTGATAATGTTGGTAAGTGACAATTATCTCTCCCAAATTAGATCATTGCCCACAGCTAAGCAGATGTATGCAGCCTTTGAATCCTCCCTCCAAAGCAACGGATGGGCTTTTATGTACTGCCTGCATCAAAGGTTAGCAGCAACTAGATATTGCTATGAAGACTGTTTTTGTATGCATGTTAGCAAGCTCACTAACCTATTTGCAGAATTGGAGGATGCTGGAGATACGCAGGACAAAGGGCTAAAATTAGTGCCCTATTCCTGAGCCTGCTCCCATGTTATGTGCATGTCATTAGTCAGCTGGAAAGCCAAGCAGTCATGATGTTTCAGAAAGCTACTGCAGAAATTTTGCAAGAGGTAAACAGACAAAAAACAGACAAAAACATTGACTAGAGATAGAGATATTCTCAGAGGAATTTGCTCATAAGGTGTCTGTAAGAGCCAGTTTGGTGTAGTGGTTAAGTGTGCGGACTCTAATCTGGGGAACCGGGTTTGATTCCCCACTGCGCCACTTGCACCTGCTGATGTGACCTTGGGTCAGTCACAAGCTCTGACACAGCTGTATCTGAAAGAGCAGTTTGTGTCAGAGTTCTCTCAGCCCCACCCACCTCACAGGGTGTCTGTTGTGGGGAAGGGAAAGGAGTTTGTAAGCCGCTCTGAGACTCCAAGTGAAGGGCGGGGTATAAATCCAATCTCTTCTTCTTCTTCTTCTTCTTCTTCTTCTTTGAGACTAGCAAGTAATGGCCCCTCGTTACCCAAGCAAAAGACATGGCTCTGTTGCCAGAGCAGCATCATTAAAAGAACCAGATAAATTTTTGTGCCAGACCTCTGATGCCAAGGCTACATCATTAAGGTGGGAGGAGGATTTTTGCAGGTTTGGAGAGAAACCTGATACTTTTAGTCCTTTGTGTTATTTTTGCTGTGATAAAATTGGCTACAAGATGGCAAACTACCCACAGAAATCCAGAGTCATCAGAGACTATAAACCAAATCCCTGTAAACATGACTATCAACACCAGAATTATATTGCAGCCCTCATTTAAGCGACAACTAATCTTATTTTGGAATCAGGCACTTCTGTCCACATCTGTAACAAGAAATGCTTTTCCATTGAACTGTATGATATTTCAAGAGAATCCGTCTACTTGGGCAATGGCATAAAGGGGAATGCTTTTCAGAAGGGTAACAAACTGTTGTACTGCAAACTTCCTCAAGGTTGCACTCATGAATTTCTAGTTAAAGATGTGCTATATATTCCAGAACTCACCAGTAGTCTGTTGTCTTTATAAAAGCTGGATGAACAAGGTTTTGAATTGAATTTGAGACATGGATGTTGTAGTATCTCACTAAATGGTGAAGTTTATATAATAGGCACAAAATGCGAAAGTCTTTACAATCTAGAAGAAGATGCTGTGTTAATGTCAGATGAAGTGAACCTGACTGAATCATGTGATGATGAAAGCCAGAACAAGGAGTAAACCTTACAAAGTCATGTGTTCATGAAAGCTATCTGCATCTTTGGCACAGGAGATTAGACCATAAGAATAATCAGGCAATTAATGGCCATGGAAAGAAAAGGTATGACCAATGGCATTGACATTACTGAGTGCGATATTGATAATAACTGTGTCTGCTGCATTCAATCCAAGGCAATTAACAAGACATTTCCAAAGCAGAGTGAGAGGAAAATGAAGAGACCTCTGAAATTGATCCACAGTGACATACTCCACTGCCACTGCCAACTCCAACAATAGGTACCTGACTTTTATTGATGATTATATCAGATATTCAGTTGTATTTCTGCTTAGTGAAAATCACAGATGCTGGGGAAATTGAAATACTATACTGCGCTTGTCAGCTACAAATGTGGAAGGAAATCACAGGTCCTGCACACAGATAACAGAGGTGAATACATGACAAATGCTACACAGCAGTTCCTGAGAGAACAAGGCACTGAACACCAGAACAGTTCTTTATACACCTCAAAAGAATGGTGGAAGAAAGGAAGAAATCTACTGGACATGGTAAGATGCATGCTTAAGGATGCAGCCCTTCCAGGCAAGTTCTGTGGAGAGTGCATCATGACAGCCACATACATACAAAACAGGCTACCCATACATACAACTGGATATATCAATACAAACAATATGGGATACGTTTAAAGCATACATTAGAGGATGGTTTATTAACCAAGACACGTGGAAAAAGAAACAAAAAAGAAAACATACAAACAAATAAGTAAACAGATAAAATAAGTAAGAAGATAAAATTAAACACAGTTCAGAAAATGAAAAACCAAAAACCAAATTGAAGTTATTACAACATAAATTAAATTTAATTTTGACACAAGATATAGCAAAAAATATAGAATACACTAAACTTTATTATTTTGAAAATGCTAACAAACCCTCATGACGGTTATCATACTGAATCAGGAAAGAAAAAGAAAAAAAGTCAATCATAGCCCTAAAAAATGAAAAAGATGAGGAAAAATACAGAATGCAAGACTTGAAAAATATTGTGGAAAATTTTTACAAAAATTTATACCAGCAAAAGAATGAAAATGTGAATCAAATGAAAGAATATCTTTTAAAAAGAAACAAACAAAAATTTAATGAAAACCAGAAACAAATTCTGAATGAACCAATCACGATTTGTGAAATAGTGGAAGCGATCAAGAAACATTAATACCTAAACCAATCACAGAGGGAAAACAAATTAAAAACTATAGACCTATATCATCATTAAATGCGGACTACAAAATATTTGCAAGCATTTTAGCAGCCAGACTGAAAAGAGTTCTGGTACAAACTATTCACCAATATCAGACAGGCTTCCTACCAAAAAGACATATGAAAAGTAATATCAGGAATATTACGAGATTAACCCCGAAAAACAAGTAATACTAATGTTTCTAGTTGCTGAAAAAGCCTTCGACAATATATCCTGGGAATTATGGTTAGAGCAATCTATAAAAAACAACATGCACAGATTACGATAAATAGAGATATGACCCAAAATATAGAGATTCAGAAAGGCACAAGACAGGGATGTCCCAGCTGTTCGGACTCTCGATACTTCAATGTGTAAAGGATCAGTTATTTTTTTTTAACATATTGGATTTACATTATATTTGTTATATGATAAAATAAATAAATAAAAAAGACAGGGATGTCCCCTTTCACTGTTATTATTTATATTTGCATTGGAAATGTTAAATGATCAGGTGAGAGAACACGAACAGATACAAGGTCTTAAACTAAAAGGAGAAGAATTCAAATTGTTAGCATTTGCTGATGACCCGCTATTTATAATGGAGAACCCTAAAGACTACATTACACAACTATTGGAATTAATTCGAGAATATGGACTAGTTGCTGGCCTTAAAGTTAATCTCAAGAAGACTAAACTGTTAACTAAAAACTGCCTTCCAGACACGATACATGAAATCCAAAAAATATCCACTATGGAAATAGCAAAAAAAGTTAGATATTTACGTATTACTCTGACTAATAGAAATAGAATTCTAATAGAAGACAAAACTTACAGCTCTCTCTTATGGGAAGAATAGCCACAGTAAAAATGAACATATTGCCAAGATTCCTATTCCTAGCGCAAAATATCCCAGTTTTAAAGAGATTTAAATTCTTCTCAGATTTAGATAAGATAACCAGACAATTTATTTGGCATTCGCAAAAGGCTAGAATAAAATGGAAGTTGTTACAGGGTAGAAAAGAAAGAGGAGGATTCAGTGTCCCCAACTGGAAACTATATTACCAAATAGCCTCGTTATGCTGGATCAAAGATTGGATAAATTTGGAAAACCTTAGAAGTTTGAAGTTAGAAGGGCATGATCTATGTATAGGGTGGTATGCTTACGTCTGGTACGGGAAGGATAAAATTCATTCCAACTTCCAACACCATATAATAAGGGCCATGTTAGCAAAAACCTGGAATAGTATAAAAGAGAGACACTACATAAAAATTCCAAAACGGGTTTCACTGTTAGAGGCTTTTGTAAAACCATCACTAATTACAAAATGTAACAGAGAAAGCTATGAAGTATTATTATATAAGAACAATGAATTAAAAACAGAAGAAAATCTCTTATTGCAACACAATATTCAATTATCCTGGTGGCAATATCTACAACTAAAGTCTAGATACAGTAAAGATGTGTTACATGGATTTGAAAGCAATAAAAATCAACTGGATAAGATTTGGCTTTCCTCAAATACTAAAATGATGCAGAAACTGTATAAATTTCTATTAGAGGATTATATGCAAGACGAAGTAGTTAAGTCTTCGGTGATTTCTTGGATGAGGGATATAGGCCACAATTTAGATATAGAAACTTGGTCAAAAAATGGAAAACAACTAAACTCATGAGGGCCATTTCATATAAAGAAAATATTTTCAAGATGTTTCATAGATGGTATTGGCCTCTTGCTCAGGGTAAAAGAGGAGAGCGCAAAAGTGGGCTTGAAGCTCAACATTAAAAAAACTAAGATCATGGCATCCAGCCCCATCACTCCTTGGCAAATAGAAGGGGAAGTTGTGGAAGTAGTGACAGACTTCACGTTCCTGGGATCCCAGATCACCGCAGACTATGACAGCAGCCATGAAATTAAAAGACGCCTGCTCTTTGGGAGGAAAGCGATGGCGAACCTCAACAGCATGATAAAAAGTAGAGACATCACCCTGCCAACAAAAGTCCGCATGGTCAAAGCAATGGTATTCCCAGTAGTCATGTATGGCTGCGAGAGTTGGACTATAAGGAAGGCTGAGCGCCGAAGAATAGATTCTTTTGAACTATGGTGCTGGAGAAGACTCTTGAGAGTCCCTTGGACTACAAGAAGATCAAATCAGTCAATCCTAAAAGAAATCAACCCTGACTGTTCCCTGGAAAGCCAGATAATGAAACTGAAGCTCCAATACTTTGGCCACCAAATGAGAAGGGAGCACTCACTGGAGAAGACCCTGACACTACAGATGGCTGCCTGTGCGCATGCCCAAACTGAGAGAGAGAAAAAACCAACACCGATGCACACTCCCGCCTGTGGATGGCAGGGAGCGATGTGGCTGTGCAGCGATCCGGAGCAAGGAGGTGAGTGTGATCGCAATTCTCCAGGTTAAAAAAAACTGCATCGGGCCGGAGCGAGTTAAACCGCTCCCAGCATGCCATCTGACTGCACCCTAAGTCTCATGGGCCCCATGCCATAAAACGTAACATTTGTGTTGGTGGTGGAGGGCCTGGGATTTATATTGCCTGCTTCTGGCCAGCATTGATGGGTGTGGGTCGCACCACTCATTGACCGCCTGTGGTCCTTTGACCATGGGGATGTGGTGCCTGCACAATGGATGCCTGTGGCTTATGTCTCAGGTTTCATTGTCATAGCTTCTTGACAGTGGTGGCACAAAGTGTGCCCTTGAGTTGGCTAAGAGAGCCATTTAACCACCATCCTCAGGAACACTCTTTTTCATGCTGGCATGGTGGGTATACTGGTGGCCTTACGGTGGCAGGCCACAGCACAACCATGCTGTCACCCAACTGTTATGGCATTGCTCCTGGGACCTATGCTGGCATATGCTCAGGACACACTGATGTAATTCCAGGATCTGTTGGCATAGGGGCTGGTAATCTCCCTGAGTCCCCTTCACCTCAGGACTGTGCTGTGAAATCTTCTGCATCTGGATTTGGTATATAGTGTAGATTGTCTAGAAATGCTTGATAGCAGAAGGATCTTGTAGATCTGGGATGTCTGGGATTTTCCAATGAACTACTGGGTGAATTCATTTGTGATTTTGTCTATATATGCACCACTTTACATCAGTAGTATATTTGTGGGGAGGGGAGAACGTCTGCCAGATAATTGAGAAATCCTAGTAACTGCCACAAATATTAATGTTGGATGATTTTTGCATTTGCTATACTGCTGTTCTCTTCAGGGTCTGGCTGTAAACCTTGAAATGTTAAGAGATTACTCATGTAGGGTACTGCTGTCAATTGCAGCTCTTTTTTTTTGTTGTTATTCAGTTTCAGATTGACTTATCTGACCCTTTCCAGGAGATAGATCAGATTACATTCAAAGTTCTTAACAACCGCCTCTGTGGTTTTTCCACAGCAATGCATGAAAATGTCATCTGCATGGACACTTATTCCTGTGACAGACACCAACGCATCCTGTTGATGACACTGATAGTTCTCTGCTGCTGGCTTTATTTCAAAAGGCATCCATAGCCAACCACCTGTTAACAGCCTTCTGGGGTTCAAAATATAAGATAGCTGTTCTTTCATCTAATAAGACTTTCTAATATTCATTTTCTGTATCCAGCACTGCAAATATGTTTGGCTTTGCAAGGTCAGAGAAGATTGTATGCTTTAAGGATCTGTTCCTTTAATATACCATTTCATACATGTCTCTGAACAAAGCTTCTGTTAGCTTCAATACCAATTTCATGGATGGTTTGTGATTAATGTTACAGGTTTCAGGTGTTCACTAGTACTTACTGATCGGATGGTATTTTGCTTCGAAATTACAGTCTGGAATTCCAACTAACATCCTTTTCCTTGGTATTCTGCCTCCAGAACACATATGCCTTAGTGTTCTGAATATAGTACCATCAAATAGTTTCAGTTTGAGTTTGCTTGGTGGTAATTTTACTGCCACTTTGCATGAGAAACGAACACATTCACAGATGAAGCCTCGTCTGTTTAATATTCAGTTTTACGCATAAACCAGGATCTCAGACTTTCTTCACAAGTCATAGTACATGTTTTACAAGTCATTGGGTTGTTTTAGTATGTACCTTTTGATGTCATGGATGTAGGAAGATCATTGTCTGAATGTATTTATTTACTACTTTTATATCCCACTTTTCAACTATAAAGTTCTCAAAGCAACTTACAACACTTTAAAAATAAGTTTCAGATATTGGTGCATCAGAATGGTGCTTGGTCCCTTGGTGTCAAACTCGGAACCTTGTTTGCCATTGGTTTTGTATGTTCCATCTTCACTGCCTGTAATCATACTGTTTGAATTCTGAATTGAGGCATGGAGGGGCAGATGGTGAGAGTGTGTGTGTGGGAAACTGCTTCACTTAGCTGCTTGGTAACTGTTTTCTTAAGAGGCCTCCCAACACAGGAAGTATGTGAAACAACCTTGGATGCCTGTCTCTGCTAGCCAGCCTGTTGTAAATAATGTAACGGTAGTTTCGCAGGTGGGAGGAGGAGAGCTAAAGGTGCGCTGGATTTAGGCGGACTGAGTGAATGAATTGGACTGAGTGAATGGATTGATTGGACGGGGAATGGACTGAGTGAATGGATTGATTGGATGGGTCACTGGGGGGGCAAGATGGTCTTAGCTTGATACATCCTCACCGCTCAATAAACAAATCACTGCCAAGAGAGTGTTGCTGAGAGTAAGTTTGTTCAAGAGTCTAACACTTGGCTTTTGGCCTGGGAGGTCCTGCAAGGTCCCATCTTGCACCCCATGCTTTTTAACATCTACATGAAATCACTGAGTGAGGTCATCTGTAGATATGGACTAGCCTGTCACCAATATGTGGGTGACACTCAGCTCTGTCTCACACTTCTGCTGGATCCTAGGAAGGCTGTAGAAACCTTGAACTTGTGCCTGTAGGAAGTTTTGGGATGAAGAGTAATAAACTGAAGTTTAGTCCTAACAAGATGAAATGCTGTAGGTGAACAGAATTTACCCACTATTAAAGGCAGGGGTCATTTGGGGCTGGAGCGCACCAGAGCACCGCTCCGGCAGCCTCTCCCCCACGCTCCTTTTTTCTAGCAGTGCGATCTTTCCATTATATTCTTTGGGGTCATAGACTATAATGGAAACATCACGCCACCACTGTGGCATGACTCCTATGGAGAGGGCAGGGGCCTCTCTAGGGGAGCCTTCCTCAGCTCACCCACTGTCTCTTCGGCCCTTCCTGGCTTGCCCGCCAGGCAGGCGAACCAGGAGAGGGCGGGGGTGGGCTCTAGGAGCCTTCCTCAGCTCATCCACTTGGGCAGGCAAGCCAAAGAAGGCACGAGGAGGCATTTAAATGTCTCCCTGCTCTCTCCCCAGCCCTTCTGGGCTTGCCCGCCGAGGCAGGCGAGCCAGGAGAGGGTGGGGGGCGAGCTCTAGGAGCCTTCCTTGGCTCACCTGTCCAAGTGGGCAAGCTGAGGAAGGCACGGGGAGGCATTTAAATGTCTCCCCGCTCTCTCCCCAGCCCTTCCTGGCTCACCCCAGCCCTTCCTGGCTCACCCGCTCACCCGCTGGCTAGGGAAGCAAAAAAAGGGGGGGAGGCATCTTCAAAAACCTCCCCTTTCCTTCCTGGCCTGCCAAGGCAGGCTGGGGCGGAGCGAAGAGAGAAGGGGTTTAACATTTAAACCCCTTCTCTCTGGAGTCACGTCGCAATGGCGGTGCGATCTTTCCATTGTATTTTATGGCCCCATAGAATATAATGGAAAGATTATTCTAGAGAGAAGGTGTTTAAACTTTAAACCCCTTCTCTCTTTGCTTCCCCCCCCCCTCAGCCCGCCTTGGCAGGACTGCTGGGGAAGGAAAGGGGAGGCTTTTGAAGACGCCTCTCCCCCTTTTTGCTTCCCCTTCTGACATAACTTCTGGTGATGACAGGGGGCGTGGCATATGCTAATGAGATATTATGCTAATAGCCTATTAGATATGCTAATGAGGCCCTGCAGCTCTTTTTCTATGAAATGACCCCCGATTAAAGGTGTCTCCTGTTCTGGCTGGGGTTATACTCCCCTTGAAGTAATAGGGCTATAGCTTGGGGTGCTCCAGGACCTGGGCCTACTGCTGTTTAAGCCAATGACAGCTGTGGTTAGGAGTACCTTATACTAGCTTCAGCTGATTAGCCAGCTGCTATCTTTCCTGGACAGAAAAGATCTGGGCACTATAGTGCATGCCCTGGTTATCTCTAGATTAAATTACTGCAGTCTTTCCTGGACAGAAAACATCTGGCCACTATAGTGGTTATCTCTATAGTGGTTATCCCTGGTTATCTCTAGATTAAATTACTGCAATATGCTGTACATGGGGCTGTCCTTGAAAAATGCTCAGAAACTTCAGTTGGTACAGAATGCTGCAGCCAGCTCCCACTTATCTTCACTCCTGCTCATCTTCACTGGCTCCCTATTAGGGATGCCAGCCTCCAGGTGGGACCTAGGGATGAACCTACCTGATCACTAAGGGCCATCTTCTAAGGGCCTGCTTCAGGTGCCCCCACCTTCTGAGATCAGGTGGGTGGCAACCAGGCAGAGAGACTTTTCATCCTTAGCACCAAAACTATGGCACATGTTTCCCAGGGATGTGCCCGCCCTTCTGTCACTGTCTTCCACCAGCAGGTCAAGGCTGTTTGTTTGTTTCATCAGGTGTTACCTCAATGCTGCCTCTTTCCTGCCCTAGGTCTTATTTACTGTTTTATTGTTTTATGATCACCGCAGATCATAAATTCCTTGTCGGCTGTGGAATGTGTGTAATTTAAATGATATATGTTGTCCTCCCTTACCCCCTCATTGTTAGTCCCGCGTCAAGAGTAACTGTAAATTGCTCAGAGCCGGCAGCTGCAAGGATTGAGCGATCAATAAATTGAAAGATGGTAGACAATTGGCCAGAAAAGCTGGGCCAGAGAAACTAGGGCCAGAGAAGCTGCGGGTGGAGGGGGACGTCCGCTGCCTCAACCAAATGCCCGGCAGAATGTCTTGCAGACCCTGCGGAACTGCAGTAAGTCCCACAGGGCCTGGATCTCAAACGGAAACTCATTCCACCAGGCAGGGGCTATTCAAGGCTAGTCAGATGTCCCTGCGGCCGGGGACCACTAACAGATGTTGGTTTGTGGACCTCAGTGCCCTCCGGGGCTCATATGGGGAGAGGCAGTCTCGTACGTATGCTTGCCCCTGGCCGTATAGCGCCGTAAGCACCAGCACCTTGAAGCGGATCCGGAATTCAATAGGCAGCCAGTGCAGTTCACGCAGCACTGGGTGGATACGAGCCCGCACAGGCATTGCCGTCAACATCCTCGCTGCCACATTCTGCACTAACTGCAACTTCTGGAGCAGAATCAAGGACAGCCCCATGTAGAGAGAGTTACAATAATCCAATCTGGAAGTGACCATTGCATGGGTCACTGTAGATAAATCTTGGGGAGTAAGATACGGGGCTAAATGTCTGATCTGCCTCAGATAGAAAAAGGCAGACCTGGCAGTGGTGGTGACCTGGGCCTTCATGGAGAAGGAGTTATCCAGGAACACCTCCAGACTCTTCATGCTCGACGTAGGCACCAATGGAGCCCCATCAAAGGTTAGGAGCCTGATCCCCTGACCCAATCGCCCATGACTCAGGTACAGGACCTCCATCTTAGATGGATTTAACTTCAGTCAGCTCTGTCGTAACCATTCAGCCACAGCCTGTAACGCCTCGTCAAGATGTCCTGGGGCCGTGTCCGGGTGGCCATCCATCTGTAGATAGAGCTGGGTGTCATCTGCATACTGATGACAACCCAGCCCATATCTCCGGATAATCTGGGTGAGGGGGTGCGTATAGATATTAAACAGCATGGGGGAGAGAATCCCTCCCTGTGGAACACCACATTCTAATGGGTGCCGCTGGTAATTCCCCCCCAAGAGCCACCGTCTGTCCCCGACCCTGAAGGAAGGAGGCTAGCCATTGCAAGGCAAGCCCCCATATCCCGGCGTCGGCAAGGTGGTGGGTTAACACCTCATGGTCAACCATATTGAACACTGCCGATCAGAGGTCATTTCAGGGGGATCGCAGGGGATCGCAGTTCCCCCGGGTGATGTACGGGGGCGGGGCACATGACGAAGCCCCGCCCCCTGCTTCCGGCCGCCTCGCTTCCGACCCTCATTCAGCCAG